>NC_056731.1:1181967741-1182062741 GCF_019279795.1 Protopterus annectens | reverse complement strand
AGGGGCACAGCTGGAGAAACTGTGCCAGCATTCCCCAGGAGTGTCTGTGTGGTTGCATATAAGTCTTATCTCAAAGCATGTGTGTCAGCTACTTGGGCAGGGACACGAAGCACTGGTTGGACAGAGAGGGTGCTGGAGGTTTTAGCTTGCCCACTAGGCTGAGATCTGGACCCTATAGCTGTGCCAGTGGGGAAGTCTTATTAGAGACCTGGACAGAAAAGGGAGAAACCATCCCCAGACTGACTGTGATCTCTGTGTGCTCTTAAGGGAAATTATACTTTACTGTGTGTATTTATTATCCTTTCCCTATATGGATGCCCCTTACTGGTGTTAGTGGTGAGGATTGAGCCTCCTTGATTGCTTGGCCAGTACATGGGCATCACATATCAATTGTTTGACAGTGGTGGGATAGACACACCACATATTAATTGGTTGTCAAATACTAACTGGCTTGTAGTGGTGTGGGCAGTGTGAATTCCTGTACCTTATGTACAGTGATCACTTAACTTGTTTTTGTACACTAAATCAGCCACACAGTGAATACTCAGAGTTCAGATCACAATTGTTTTATTTCTTTTGTTAGATTAGTTAGTCAGGGAGAGCAGGCAAGCATGTCAGCAGAGGAGTATGGAAAGCTGGCAAGGAGCCAGTTGGCTGAGATGTGCCAGGCTAAAGGACTGGTGCAGGGAAACCTGACTAAGGCAGACATGATTGCAGCTTTGGTCAAAGCTGCAGCAGAAAACAGCAACCAGGAGGATGATCAGACTGGCTGTGGAGATGTGCAACACTCAGGGAATGGACAGCTCAACCTTTGTGCAGAGGACTTAAAAATCCATCCGGAGCTAAAGAGACTTGAGTTGGAGACCAGGCGTTTTGAAATGGAAGCTGTGGAAGAGAAGCAGCAGAGGCAGCACGAAAAGGAGATGCTGACTCTTGGAGGTAATGGGGAAGGGAGTAACTGGACCCCAGAACCACAAAAGGTCAGTAAATTTCTTCTGCAGTTTACAGAGGGGGATAATTGTGGAAGTTTCATTCATATGCTTGAGAGGGTATGTAAATAGTATAATGTTGACCAAAGGTTCTGGGTACAGTTCCTGACCCCATTACTCCATGGTAAAGCTGTAATTGTGTTGTCTAAAATTTCTGATCATGAATGTTTTGATTATACTTCTGTTAAGAAATGTTTGTTAGAATTTTTTAAGCTAACATCTGAAACTTATAGGAAAAAGTTCCGTGAGCATAGACGCAAGGCAAATGAAAGTGCTTGTGAATATGTTGCTGAACTGAGCACTTATTTTCATAGGTGGGTGAGTGGATATCAGGTCACCAGTTTTGAAGGGCTGGCAGACCTTTTGGTGAGGAAAGAAGCCCTTAGCACTTTGCCTGAGGACACGGGGATCTGGTTAGCTGAGAGACAATGTGCTACTTCAGAGGAGTTGGGGAAGAAGGAAGCCTAATACCTAGCAAGCAAGGCATCCCTGCACAGGAAATGTACCCCCAGTACTGCTTATGGGTCTAAAGGAACCCATGGTGGGCAGCACAGACTGCCCCAACAGAATCTGCCAGTAGGAGGGGAAGCCACTAGTCCAGGCACACATCCAGGACCTAGGGTTAAATGTTTTGAATGCAACCAGTGGGGCCATGTGACATACAAATGTCCACAGAGGCAAGGTGGGGAACAAAAGGTGAGAGAGACAGTAAGTGGGGAAGACAAAATGCCAATAGTAGGTTGTCTAGAGATAACAAGGGTACCAAACTACCATCCTGCAGATGTCCTGATAGGGAAGGATTTGGATGAGGCAGTACCAGGTGCTTATGCAATTATATGCAGTCAGGCTAGAAGACAAGCATGTGAATCTGTTACCCTGGGGGAGACACAGACAGACTGCATAATTGGAGCCAGGACTGGTGAGGTAGTTACTTTAGGGAGGGAGCTACTCTGCAGCAATGAGAATAAATGTGAGTCTCAGCTGCTTGTGGGTACTGATGTTCCCTTGGTCAGAGTGACTGCAAAGGTTAGAGGTGAGTAGTAGTACCCAGGCTGACAGTGAGGCACCACTGTCACAAGATGCCAGACTTCCGCTGGAAGGGGAGCTGGAAAGGGTTGCAAAGAGACAGTTGAGATAGGCTCAGCTCTCAGACCCTACATTGCAAGGCCTGAGGCAGGTAGCTAGTAAGGCACCTGATTCTCAAGGGGAGGAGGAAGCTGTATACTGGGACAAAGGTTTACTGTATAGATAGTGGACCCCTGAGGGAGGGCTAGGAAGTAAGAGGGTACAGCAGTTGGTAGTGCCTAGAGCCTACCATCTGGCACTTCTAGCCACAGCCTATGATGTTCCCTTTGCAGGTCATATGGGCATAAAATGTACAAAGAGACGTATTATGCAGAACTTCTACTGCCCTGGAATTTCCAGAGATGTAACAGGGTACTGCAGGACCTGTGAGCAGTGCCAAAAGGTAGGCAAGAAAGGAGACAAGGTGAGAGCTCCTTTGATGCCTTTGCCTGTGATTGAGGAGCCATTTCAGAGGGTAGCTATGGATATTGTGGGGCCTCTGAGTACCTCAAGTTCCACAGGGAAAAAAGTATACCCTAGTGGTTGTGGATTATGCTACACGATACCCTGAGGCAGTGGCTCTGTCCTCCATTGAGGCAAAAAAGGTGGCAAATACTTTGTTAGAGATTTTCAGCAGGGTAGGTTTCCCAAAAGAAATACTGACTGACAGAGGTGCCAATTTCATGTCAGACCTGCTGGCTTGTCTGTGGAATTACTGTGGGGTGAAGCATCTGAAGACAACCCCCTACCATCCCCAGACTAATGGTCTTGTTGCGAGGTTAAACTCTACAATCAAGTCCACACTACGGGCATTTGCAGACTAGTTTAATAGGGAGTGGAACAAATATTTGCTCCATCTGTTGTTTGCTTACAGAGAGGTTCCCCAGGAATCCACAGGTCTTTCACCCTTTGAGTTGTTGTATGTGTATAGGGTGAGGGGACCTCTAGATTTAATTTGTGATGAGTGGGAAGGTGAGTGTGAACCTCACAAGGAGTCTGTTGTGACATATGTCCTAAACCTTAGGACAAGGCTCAGGGAACTCGTGGGCTTGGCCCATGAGAACCTGGCACTAGCCCAACAACAGAAAAAGATAAGGTATGACAGGAATGCTCAAGATAGAGAGTATGCTGTGGGGCACCAGATAATGGTTCTCATTCCTGTCAGACACAACAAGCTGCAAGCATCTTGGGAGGGACCCTACAAGGTGGTAGGAAAGGTAAGTGATGTTAACTGCATGGTGGAACTGCTAGGCAGGAGGCAGGGGCACAAAGTGTACCATGTTAACATGATGAAACCTTACCATGATAGGGTGGCCCTTGTGATGAGCATTTGCAGCAGATTGCAGGAGGAATATGAGGAAGATCTGGTGACTGATCTCCTCACTGAGGCTTGGACTGACACCTCAGGTGAAGGGGAAGCAATGTCCCAGCAGCTATCTCCTATCCAGTTTCGAGAAATCCAAGCAGTGTTACAGGAGTCTGGGGACTTGTTCACTGGGAAACCAGGGTGCACCCCCAAGGTGCAGCACCAGGTGGATACAGGATGCCAAAGGCCTATTAGGCAGGCCCCTTATAGGGTGTCTGAGAGAGTCAAACAGACTCTGAGGGAGGAGATACAGGAAATCTTGGAACTAGGGGTAATTCAAGGGTCCAAGAGTCCCTGGGCCTCCCTAGTGGTGCTGGTGCCAAAGAAGGATGGCAGTACTAGGCTCTGTGTGGACTACAGGAAATTAAATAGTCACACAGAGTCAGATGCCTACCCCATGCCTAGGACGGATGACACCCTAGAGCAGCTGGGTGGGGCTAAATATCTTACAACTATTGATCTTACCAAAGGTTACTGGCAGATGCCCTTGACTCCCAGTGCTAGAGAGAGGTCAGCCTTTGTGACTCCGTTTGGCTTGTACAAGTTCAAAAAGATACCCTTTGGGATGAAAAATGCCCCAGCAACTTTCCAGAGGCTGGTAGATCATATCCTAGCAGGAGCAGGAGGGTTTGCCCTTGCTTATCTAGGTGATATTGCCACCTACAGCTATTCCTGGAAAAAGCACATTCAACATGTCAGGGAGGTGCTGGGCAGACTACAGAGGGCAGGGTTGACCATTAAGCCCAGCAAATGTCAGGTGGGTATGGCAGATGTCTCCTACCTGGGACATAGAGTGGAGAGTGGTAAGATCAGGCCAGAACCTGCCAAAGTGGAAGCCATTTAAGCATGACCTCCACCTGTTACCAAAAAGAAGGTCAGGGCATTTTTAGGGACAGCAGGGTACTACAGAAACTTCGTCCCCAGTTACAATACCATAGCTGCTCCCCTCACAGACCTGACAAGAAAGAACAGGCCAGATAAGGTAGTGTGAACCCCAGCATGTGTGTAGGCATTCCAGGAGCTTAAGGAAGCTTTGGGAGGACCCCCTGTGTTAGCCAGTCCAGATTACAGCAAAGAATTTGTTGAGCAGGTGGATCTTTGAACCATGGGGTGGAGGCTCTACTTAGCCAGATTTCTTCAGAGGGAGAAGAGCACCCAGTGGTTTATCTCAGTCATAGGCTCCAACCCAGGGAGGAATACTATGCAGCTGTAGAAAAGGAATGTCTAGCCATAGTGTGGGAACTGCAGAAACTTCAGCCTTATCTGTATGGAAGAAAATTCACTGTAGTTACAGATCACAATCCTCTAACATGGTTAAACAGAACCAGCCAGCAAAATGCCAAGTTGCTAAGATGGAGCCTAGGGTTGCAAGCATATGATATGTCAGTGCAGCACCGCAGTGGGAGTAGCAATGCCAACACAGATGGGCTCTCAAAACAGGGAATGGGGTATGGTATACTCAGATAGACCTAACCCTCTCAAGAAACATTTCTCAGGGATCACTTGAAAAACTAGCTTGAGTTCTCCGGGGGGGTGTGAAGATAGGTGAAGGCTGCCAGCCTAGCTAGATAGAATTTTGTAGATAATTCTGTCATTTGTAAATATTAATGTAAGCCATAGGCTTGTTCTCTTAAATGTGAAAAGACTGTATTGGATGTTGAACTGAAAAAAATGTAACAACAGTGCACTCCACTGTAAGAAAGCTGATAAGTCAAGCATTGTGAAATTCTTTGATCTAAAGCTCGGAGTTGAGATGCATAAAGGGAGCCATTCTGCCTATTTTTTGAGGCCAGAGTTAATGGATAGAATTTACATGTATAATTTATTTTATTGCTCTGACTTCCTGACCAGCTGCAAGATCAAAAGGGCTATTAACCTCTGAGTTCCTGTTAGCCTGGGAACCAGAAAGAAATGATGTAATCTGAAATGAATCAGTGGTACTGTGTTATCAATTTAAGGACAGAAAGAATGAGGGCATTTAGCATTTGTCTTGAGAACATCCAGCACTGTCTTGCTCTATATGTAAGTTTATTTTGGAACTGTGTTTTCTCCTAGATATAGCTAGGAAATAGGAAGATTAGATTAGTTTTTTTCTCTATTGATGTTGGAACTTTTCTACTGTATTATTTTAAGTATTTCTCTGTGATCTCTGAACTCTTGACTAGCACTGTGTAGTAAGAAGTATTGTCTTGTGTTTTTATTATTTATTATTAAATATTTTAAACCTTTCAACTGTGGCTGTTTTGTGTAGAGATAATTTAAGCTCTAGAGTACATTGCATGTATATAGTGATACTGTCCAAGTCACTCCAATAAGCTTTGCTGTTCAGTCACACTTACCATTTGGATAATAATATTGCACAGTAATAATTGGACACCCTTCGTTATGGGCCTTTTTAGTAGCTGATATTAGTGGGTGGTGGCAAGTGGTACTACCGTATAGTCTGGGTAAAAGGGGCACAGCTGGAGAACCTGTGCTAGCCTTCCCTAGGAGTGTCTGTGTGGTTGTATATAACTCATCTCAAAGTGTGTGTGTGTCAGCTACTTGGACAGGGACACGAAGCACTGGCTGGACAGAGAGGGTGCTGGAGGTTTTAGCTTGCCCACTAGTTGAAATCTGGACCCTATAGCTGTACCAGTGGGGAGTCTTATTGGGGACCTGGAGAGAAAAGGGAGAAACCAGCCCCAGACTGACTGTGATCTCTGTGTGCTCTTAAGGGAAATTGTACTTTACTGTGTGTGTATTTATTATGCTTTCACTATATGGCTGCCCCTCACTGGTGTTAGTGGTGATGATTGCTGTGCCAGTGTATGGGTGTCACACCCCCATTTAGGTGGGTTTTACTTACCTCTGTGTGAGTTTTGTTTGCATTTGGCCAAGTGTTTACTTATCATAGTAAACAGCCAACATTCGAGCTTCCGTGGTTTTGTGATTGTGGTTTCAGTGTTGCGAAAGTCGATCTTCTGGGAGTCGGGTTTTAGAAGTAGACCCATATATATATAAAAACATACTTGCATGTGTTCACCCATATCACACACACACACACACACACACACACACACACACACTTGGACATCATCCGGAGAAGCTGTTAATTATGAAGGACAAAAAGTCAGAATTTCAGATGTTAAATGAGAATGTCAAGTAATTGTTTTAAGGGATGGATATGCCTATTAATTTCTGAAATTTTGTAAGCAGTACTTTCATTTTCTGGAGATGAAACAGTGGGGAAACAAAATTTACATGCTGTTTTCACTATTCATTTAACAATAAAGTCAGAGTTTCTGTTGTATGAGGCTATACTTGCAAACAGGAATTTTTCAGCAATAATACCTTAGTCAGAACATCAGGATTAAAATGTTATTTTGCCATACTAGAGAATACTTAAATGAGCCTTTTGTCTGCCCATAACCCAGTCTGTGCATGTACATACCTCTTAGCTGACTGTGGCCTTATTGTGAATTTGGTCTCTTTTAACTTGTGCCTTCAGCAGCCCATTCTGCATGAGAGATTGGAGCAGTGTGTCAGTTCATGCATTTAAAGTTCCTATCTTCTTATACTTACCACAATCAACACTCTTCTGTAGAAGAGAGAGCCTCCTCAGTGCATTCCTAACTCCTGTGGACATGAGCAGAAAGTAGTAACTCCATCAAGATGTTATCTTGAAGCAGGCACTGTACCTAGACCCATGTTCTGAAAAATAGTAGAACTAAGTGTTCTGCCCTGCACTAATAATTATTTTAATACTAACTCAAAGAATTATTCAAGTTCCTAAGTTTTCACAGTAAGGCAGCATTACTAAGTAAGAAATCAAGAGGCCATCTGATCTCTTTCAGTAAAAACTCGATTAATTTAACTTCAGCCAGTATAAAGGTTCTATAAAATCAGTAACAAAATGATGACAGAATGTCATTTGCACAGATGATGGCATTGCAGATTTCCAAAATCGAATGACATGAGTCATAGTTGCCATACTTTAAAGAAGAATTTTTATTTCTGTGGTATACTGTCAAATTATTTGTATTGTACTTCTTTACTATTGAAACAGTCATATTCTTCCAAAGTTCCAGTTATCATAGCCACTGTTGTTATGAATAAAAAAACACCTGTTTGTTGTTTATGAAATTTGTTTGCTTTCATTGAGGGATGGGGTAAGGACGATACTGTGAAACTTAAGTAAAATAACATTCTTGCAAAAACTGTTCAAAAATGAAACTAGCAATAAATATATATATTTGTTAATCTGAGTGCCATTAGCCACCATTAAAGAAAGTTCAGAAATGGCTAGTGTTTGCAAACCATCAGTGATACCGTCTTAATAAAGAACTGCACAACTGAAATGATGAGTAATGTGATATGGCTTTAGGCACTTCTAAGTGACAGATTGCTTTTTGACAAAAAAGATCAGTCATTTAGAAGTGCTTCCTCAGTTGCTGTACAGATTTTTGTCACTGATTAATTTGTCCATAACAGGATTTTATGTACTGCATTACAAAGTGCTGAGTTAAGTTTGCAACTGATGAAACCCAAGCTTTGAGCAGGATACTACACAGCCCTGCTATAATGTTCCTAATGACAACCTGTTAGGGCAACTGCATGTTACTTGTGCACGTATACAGGTAAAGGTCAAAGACAGAAAGGACAGAGATGATCCATTCTCCTCTTTCACTGCAGTGGTCAGTCAGTTGCTGTGATATTATATAATAGCAAACTAAGTTCATGAAAGCCCATTAGGGACAACATTGTCAAAAAATACCATTATCAGACAAATTATTTATGAGTTTCTCATTTGTTTCCCTGTTTAGTTATCATCCTTCTTATACTCAGATTATAAAGAAGGAATAGTATCTGTCATTCCTGAGCTAGCAAACCATACCACTGAATAAAGATATGCCAGACTTAAAGGAAGCTTCATACCTCTTACTGCTCCTCAGGCAGTAGAGAAGAATTTGTAACAGCCTGGTACATAGAGACATGTATCTGCATTCGCTCTTTAACGCCTATATATACACTGCACCCTGTTTCACCTACTGCTGCTTAGACAATAGAGAAGAATTTGTCCCATCTTGGTACATAGACACGTATATGCACTGACTCTTTAATGCCCGTATATACACTGCACCATGTTCCACCTACTGCTGGTCAGGCAATAGAGAAGAATTTTTCCCAGCCTGGTACATAGTCGTGTATCTGCACTCGCTCTTTAATGCCTGTATACACACTGCACCATGTTCCACCTACTGCTGCTCAGACAACAGAGAAGAATTTGTCCCAGCCTGGTACATAGACACGTATCTGCACTCGCTCTTTAATGCCTGTATATACATTATATCTTGTTCCACCTTACTGAAGTCATTGAGGGGAACAAAGAATGTTTATGGGGCATAAAGAGTATGACACTAGTTACGCTAGTAAATACTAATATTATAAAACAAAACAGTCTGCTAATTAAGGTATATTTTGTATTATATATGTAGAAAACCTCTTGAAGCTAAAATGTAATATGATCTGTTGAGATATATAAAATGAAACTGAGCATTCGGCTTCATTAAAAAATACACACAATGTTTTTATTAAGTCAATTCAAATATGCACACAACCTAAACCTATGTTCAAACACTTTTAAAAAACTTTAAGTAGACATTCAAAAAAGTAATATCGCAACCAACTAAAAAATAGTTAACTTTCCTGAAATCCATTAGAATGAAACTTATCTTAAAGTTAGCTTTACATGAAGAATATGTCCACTATTAGCCACTAGGTGGCACAGTCATATAACCTCTAACTTAGTTTGCAGTTACAGTTGCCACACTAATTTTGTTTTACTTAGTACCTCAAATCTGTGAAATACATATAAATATAAATCTCTCTCGCTCTGTGTGTGTGTGTGTGTGTGTGTGTGTGTGTGTGTGTGTGTGTATATATATATATATATATATATATATATTACATACATACATACACAGATCTATATATTTTTTTTCAATCGCCTTCAGTAACATGCATGAGCAAAACATGTATCTCATTTTGGCATAGCAGATCCTATCTAGCTATTTATATCATAAAAAATACAGTAGTGATGGTATGACTGATAGCAGATTGTCTGCCTGCCTTAGGATACAAAAAAAAAAACACTTTTGACCTTAATATACTTAAAAAACAGTTGTTGCAGATGTGTCCTTTACAATACCTTCTTACTTCTGTATCCTGCTATTAAATTAGGTGCCGGGATTTTTTAAACGATTACCTACAAAGACCTGCATATGCGTAAATACACATGTATAGTAGGCTTGAAACTTGATGTGTCCTTTACAATACCTTCTTGCTTCTGTAACATGCTATTAAATTAGGTGCCGGGATTTTTTAAATGATTACTTACAAAGACCTGCATATGCCTAAATACACATGTATAGTAGGCTTGAAACATTTCTGAGAAATCATTATTCCAAGTACATAAGTCAGGCAAAGGATTTCTTCTCATATACCTTTTGCCTAATTCTAGCTACCTAATTTTTTACCCCAGTATTTGTATCGAGTACATATTTAAAATGGTAATGTTGTGACTCTGTGAATCTTTATCAGTTAAGCAAAACATTTTCAATTGAGATCTGCAGAAGTAGTCTCATGATTAGATAAACATTACAAAGAAAACAACAAAAACATAGAGCAACTGTGGACAATGTGTTAGCAAGCATTTAACTCTGTGAAAAGCACAGCATACATTCAGGGCTGGTGTTAGCATTTAGGGACCCCTCCAGCAAGTGTCAATATGGGGACCCTAGACACTTCCAGTCTAAGTATCACCCTGGTACCCCCACTGCCTAATATTTCACACCAAACACATTTTCTGTGCCCCCCTTTCCCCCTTCCCAAGCTCACCATACCAGACAAATTACTTTTTTCTTCCTTTTCTTACACTTAGCTTTACTCTAGCTTTTTTTCCCAAAATACTATAGCATTCTATATGATCTGAAGTGCATTTTTCATAACCTTTTTATCCAATGATGGCTTGAGCATAAGTTAATATTAAGGAAAGAAATTCAGTGTATTGCTGTTTAACTCCTGCTTTTCCTTGCATCCCTTTAACTCAGCTTACCTGGCCAATCTGGCACAGTAATAAGCATGTAGGAAATAATTCATTTAAGCCAGCGGTCTGAAGAATGCCAGGTCCATAGAAGTCCTAAATATATAGATGCTGGGAGGTGCATTTTAGAGCATTTTCATAACCATTTGCTCCAGTGGTGGCCTGACCAAACTTCATGAGTAAGAAAAGAATTTCAGTGTATTTTTCTTTCAACTAATTCATAAGTTGTGCCCAAGTCTTAATGTTTAAAGCTGACAGAATACCAGCTGATGATATACTAACAAGACAAATGTTTGAATGGATACATAAACCTACCTGCAAAAACTGATTCCACCCCCCCCAAAAGGAAAAGTGAAAGGCAGTCACTGTCTGTGTATCCCTATGATATTAGAGTTGCATATCGTCTACTCAGAGGCGATCTCTGCTTAACATATAAGGCCATGTCAAACCCAGAGCTGTTGGACATGCTACACTTAAAGAAATCCCAATCCCTCAGAGCTACACGCTCCAGGGATCTAAACCTTGTCATCACAATAAACAAAACATGCTGGAGGGATAGGTTCCTGACCCAGAGACTCCCCAGACTCTGGAATAGATTGCCCATACATGTCAAGCAGAGTGCCACTTTGGACCTCTTCAAGAGGAACCTTGACGATTGGATGGGAGAAAGGAAATTCACCCCAGGGATCACGACAGGGGTCCAGGAAAGTAAATAATGTGGGAAGAAATAGCCAGGGAATTGTTATGGCTAGGCTTGTATAGGCCCTAGGGCTGATAGCCTAGTACCAACCTATGAACCTATGAACCTATGAGTGGGCTGAAGGTACAGCAGACATGTATTTCAAGTGACTGTTGACATACATATACATAGGGTGTCTCCACACTCCTCACCCTAGACCCCAAAAGCAACTAGCTACATTTATGCCTGATGTGTAATTGTGAAGAAAGGGAAAAACTAATGATCATAGTAATGTATTCCAACTTGCTGCTCCTAGACAGTACATTGCCCTAAACAAACTATAGTAACCTTATTTGCACACCTCTGAAGCATACTTCTTAACCTCTTAGTGCAAGAAATTTGGACAAAGCCTGATAAAAAGGGGGGACAAAGGCGCAAAAATAGGGACACTTTTTAAATATTGCTCTTATAAACTTAGAAAGTTGCTAGACTAACAAGGTTTGTTTTAACATACATTCTCTGAAGGATTTTTATTTATTTATTTAACATTTGTTTACTGTGAAAGTCGGACTGGACACAGGTCCTTTTTCAGCAGAGGCCCAGGGAGAAAAGCTCCAAGAGTAACAGTAAATGTTCATGCACACATCAACAAAGTATAAAGCAAACAAAATTTAGTATGCATAAGAACATACAAATTTGTTACACCTTGTCAACAAAACCTGGGCTTTGATTTGATGTCTGGTTTGATTTGATGTCTGAAACTCAAATGTGTGTCATTGCTTAATGACTTTAATCCTCAGATCATCCCAGTGATTTGCTAGAAAAACACAAATTTTATAAGGAACAGACCAAAAATATGAGTCAAAATTCTGGGCATTCTGTGAAAATCTAGACAGTTGAGAGGTATGCTATGAAGTCTATAAGAAAAGTAAAAGAATCAATGACTACTGTGTTCCCAGCTCCAAAACAAGTTATAGTGAACTCCTATGCACATCTCTGAATTTGATTGTGAGGAGATTTAAAGAAGAAATGACCACACCAGCCCCCACACAAGCTACAGCAACCTTCTGCATACACCTCTGAAAAGGGTTGACTTAAGAATGGGTGTGGTTGAGAGCAAAGGCAACAACTAAATCCATGCCAAAATCTATTTATACAGTCTGCGGTGTGCAGGCCACCAGACCCCTAGAAACTCTAAATGTCTGAATGTTCTGTGATACTCTTTATGCCTTACTTCTGAAAGGTAATTATTTAACTGCATTTTTACTACTACCAAGAAGAGTTATGTATGTTTTCAGCATTACTGTGTGTGAGCACCGATAAAACTTAGTAATATTGTTTACACACAGAAACACGCACATACTTACACACACACACACACACACACACACACACACACACACACACACACACACATGGAAGATATGCACAATTCCCATAGAAAAAGCCACAGCCAAAAACTCAGCAAGAGCAAAGCACTGTAAAATGGCAATGCTACTCATCATGCCACTATGGCAATGGGCAATTGCTTTCACACACTGTCTCTTCCTGCCAAACTACAAAGGCTAGCCACCTATCATATGTTTTGTGATGGTAACAGAAACAAATTATAGCTATCCTTTTACCCTTAAATACATTGCAACCACTTCCCCTACCCACACGCATGTATTCCAGCAGTGCTCATGATGTTTATGATAGAAAATTAAATAAATTATAGCAATTCTTACACAGCACCATCACTAAACTCACACACAAGCATAAGCAATAGCAATACTAGTTTGATACTGATTTCAGCAATACATTGTACAACACTAGCACTGCCAAACCAGATTAGTGACTGTTGTTTATCACGGGTTTGGATGGAGAGATTAAATCAAAGTAAAAAAGAAAAGGGGGGGGTTTGTTTTGAACTGAACTCATCCTCGGGTTTTGGTAGGTACCTTCATGTGGTGGGCCCTTTGTTTACTAAATCCCACCAAGGCAAAGCTGACATACATATATAGACTGTTTTATATATATATATATATCATAGAAAAATAATGAAAAAAGGAAGAGCTGGGTACACTCATCCCAGGATAAAAAAGGGCTCTGCCCTGACAAAGGATGGTAGAAAGACTAGTGCAAAGTCCTCCAAGAATAAAACAGACTTCACTGCTGTGTTAGGCCCTGATCCAACAAATGATCTGAGAGACTCCACTGTGGAAATAAAAAACATCCATCCTCAACTCCTTTTCCCATTTTATACACATGGGGTCAGAGTGTCACTTCAACAGTGACAATCATCTAGAACCAAGGTTTACACCACCGGGTGGCTATCCCTGCCACAGTAGTTCATCCATACCACACACTCGCACCTAAGGCCAATTTAGAGTGTCCAATCCACCTGATGCATGTCTTTGGAATGTGGGAGGAAACTTGAGCAAGCACCCAGAGGAAACCCATGTGAAAACAGAGTGGACATGCAAACTCCACCGAGAAGGCACTCCACCTAAGAATCGATCCAGGGAACCTTTTGTTGTGAGGTGACAATGCTAACTGCTGCACCACTGTGCCGCTGACTGTGGAAATAAAAAACAATAATCCAACAAAAGCTAAAAAAAATAACCGGCCTGACAAGATGGCTGGAAATGGAGAAATGGACAGAAATAAATGGTGTTCTGTTTCTTCTATGCAACTAACCCAGAGTTCCTTAACAGGGGTTACACTGCAACATCAAGGGAAAAAATATAGAAGAGAAAAATCATTGAAGTAGAAAAAATGGTAAACATTACAGATGTCAAGTTAAGGTCATTAATTGACTAAATAAAAACAAAACAACACGTAGATAAAAAACATTGAGTGAGTTGGCAAAAGAAGCAAAAAATGAAGTATTAAGACAGAAAGAAAAAATAGTCGACAGGTATTTCAATATTAAAGAGAGAAGAATGGACCCGAGAGGAGAAGCAAGACTTAATATAGTGCACTTTATATGCAGAAAAGAAATCAATGTTAAGTAATAATTTGAAAGCAAAGTAAAAAATATTTCAAAATAGATATAGGTGAAGGTACCCAGTCATGGTAAATATTGCAAAAAGTGAACAGTATCAGAGAAGTGTAATGTAGTGACAAGTATGGAGTTTGATATAGAATGGAGGAAATTGAAAATGAAATGATAGATCAATTGGAAAGTGCATTTGGATGCAAATTCCATATACAAAGTTCACTTCAGAATGGTGGTCTATTAAAACAGGTATGGCTTGAAGAAGTGACAGAGGAAGTTGAGCAGTGCAGTAGTAGAGAAAATATCTCATTAATTCAGTTAAACATTGAAAGCAGTAAGGAAGCTTCACAAAAATTAAATGTCATGTCACAGTCGTTTCAAAGCCAAGATATTTCCACACAGAAGCAGAAAGAGCAGGAAACAGAAACCATAAAAGAAACTCTCAATTAGGAAGAAAATAATTTTAAGAGAATACCTTGTGGATTTGTTAAAAATGGATAAATACAACAATATGTTTGAGAGACAGAGGTTGCCAAAAGTGAATAAAACACAGATTGTCAAAAAATGAAATAAGCCAAATTAATAAAGTAATTGGAACTATAAAGAGAAATCCACATAATATAACAAACATTACTGTGCAGTGAAACTACAAACAGACAATGTATTGCCAAGAAAGCATAAATTATTAAAGGAAATGAAAATAAAGGGGCAAATAGATCAGCACCATGGAAGTATTGAGTAGAAAGACTTGTGAAACAGTTAATAAAAGAAGTATAATTATTGGAAGACTATAGAAAAGGAAATCAATCTATAAATACATTAAAAAAATGAAATGAATGAGTTAAAACCAAACACATCGGAATTTGACTTATACTATCTCTAACAATAAATTAAAAATTGTTGTGTAGGCTGAAAAACTTAGGAGATACACTGAAAAATATAAAGAAAGGATACAAAACGAACAGTTTAGGGATGACCCAAAGAAATTCTACAGGGAGTTAGGAAAGTAAACATAAGAGTTGATACCACCAAGAATAGAGGACATTAATACATTCTGGATAAATATCTATGATGATTCAACTGAGGACAATAAGGAGGCTGCGTGGATAAATGAAGTAAAAGAACAATTAATAGACTCTGATACAGAAGGCATGGATTGTAATGAAATAACTCCAACTCAGATAAAGCTAAATTTAAAAAAGGCACCCAACTGGAAAACACCAGGTCCAGATACTGTACCTAACTTTTGGTTTAAAGGTATTGTCATCTTTGAGTTCTGATTTAGCCTTGAGTGAAATCTACTTGTGTATAGCCTGAAATGACCTTGGACTGGCTAACAATGAGGAAAGCCATACTCATGCTTAAATTGAGCCTGCAAATCACCCTAAGACCAACAGCCTGTCTCCCAACAACATATAAGTTATATACGGGGAACTGATGCAGATAGAGTGCACAGTCATTTCGATAAAAATTCAAGCATGACCATAGAACAAAAGGAGAATTAAAGAGATTCCTATGGAACAAAGGATCATTTTTTGTTAAACAAAGCAAAGGAGACCTGTAAAAGGAATAGGAATCTCAATATGCCAAGGATAGAGCACAAAAAAGTATTTGATAGTATTAATCACTTATAGATCATAGAATGCATACAGATGCATAAGAGCCATCACACATTGATAAATTTTATTGCAGTTACTATGAAGAAATGGTAAACTACTTTGCAGTCGAACCATAAAAATGGACAAATTTCAATCCAGGGTGTGAAAAACCAGTATAGAATATTTCCAAGTGATTCATTGGCACTATTATTGCTTTGTCTTCCTCTAGGTCATGGATTCAGTTTCATCAAGTGAAAGTATATCTCATCTACTTTTTGCAGATTACCTAAAACTGTATAGTTCATTAGACAAAAACCTGGAAGAGCAGCTACAAGTTGTTAAAGCCTTCTCAGATGATGTAGGAATGCCATTTGGTCTAGACAAATTAGAAAAAGCAACATTTGAAAAAGGAAAACTGAAGACTAGAGAAAACATAAAACTTGGAGAGGGATGTGATATAAAAGATTTGGAACAAGAAGGAATGTACAAATATCTTAGAATAGATGAACAGTAGTGATACGGCATAAAATTGGGAACAAAGCTCAGTAAGGGAGATTTTAGAACACTAAAATTCATTCTAAATACTGATTTGACCTCTAGGAATAATGTTCAAGCTATAAATCATCTTGAATTTCCTATTTTAACTTATAGCTTTGGGGTGATTGACTGGCCACAAAAAGAGCTGGATATGCTTGACAGGAAAACAAGAAGATTGCCCCATGCCTTCAAATGATATACAAGAACTAGTATTTGGCAAGATTATATATTCCTTGGTCTGAAGGAGGCATGAGCCTCCTTGAATTCGACTGGACATATAGGTCAGTGATTGTGGGATTGAATATTCATTTATTGACATCATCAGATTCCAATTTATTAAAAGTTATAAAACATGAACAAAATAAGTCTAATATGACCTCTTTGTTTAGGTTAGCAGAAGCTTTTAGGAATAAAGCAGACTTGGAAATGCAACCAAATGTGGATAAAAAACAGATGACAACAGAAAGTGCAGAAAAGCAAAAGAAAGGAAACAAAGAATAGAATCAGGGAAAAGAAAAAATAAATGGAAGGATCCCAATTATAGCAAGACGTAGAGAGATCTGCCAGAACAGCCATATGTTGACCAAGAGTTGTTGTACGACTGGCTTAGACAGGAGTGTTTAAACCAAAAGATGAAAGGCTAATATTGGAAGCCCAAGATAGTGGATCACATACTAGATGATTCATAAAATCCATGCAAAAGGTAGGAGATAAAGACAAATGTAGGGTTTGAGGTACAGAACTAAAAACAGCTATACATCTTGTTACAGAGTGCGATACACCCATGGCTGAAGGTTTGGATACCAAAAGACATAACAATGTGGCAATGTTGCTACACTAGAAACTTTGTAAACATTATAACATAGGGGCAGTTGAGAGGCAATGGAAACATGAACCACAAATGATCATTGAAAATGATGAAGTAATGGTTATGTGGGATCACCCCATACTAGTAGCTAAGAAGGTAGAAGCAGTCTGGATATTATAGTTCAAGTCAAAAAGTCAGGAATTGCTTTGATTAATGAAATTACTACAGTCATTGACTACAGTGTCTTATGAACTGAAAGACATAAATATGAAAAATATCAAGACCTGCAAGCAGAAACCGGAGCTATGTGGAATTAGAATATACATATGGTTCTAGTTGTAGTAGGAACAACTGGGATAATAAAAAAAGAGTCTTCAAACATATCTTAACATGCTAATTATAAAGGTAACCCCTTATAAACTGCAAAAAAGGCAATTCTGGATACATTGTGAGTGGCAAGAAAAGCCCTCATATCTAATGTCAAAGACTGAAGCAAAACTGATATCATAAAATGGGAGGAGTTAGACTATATCAATGATTGTTGTTTACCAGTCATCAGGATTAATGAATGCCTGTATTTTGTCCCTGATTTAACAGAATGTCCTGATTTTACCTTTTATTTTTGCCTTATCCCTCATAAAATTGTCAGTTTGTTAGTAAATCATTCAGGAGTACAGACAGCCAATAATGCCAGACATTACAGTTTCATAGTTTTTTATTGTCCAAAAATGCATATTGATGCAAACCATGTTATGCTAGTAACGTTTTAAGTGAATTAGAGTAATATTTATAAAAAGCTCCTGATTTTGAACCATTATTCTGTCATTATTTTTGGCTTATCCCAAAATTCTTAAGAAAAAGATTTTGAGAGTTATAGTATATGGTGTCCTTTTAGTATTTATAAACTCCATGAAAGAGAAAATCATCCCTGAAGACTGGGACCGTTTGCTCTTCTTAAAATTCCCTGTAATCACTGAGGTCAATTGCTCTTGGCTACTAATTTCTACTGATTGTTTCACTCATAGGTTCATAGGTGTGTACTAGGCTAATGGCCATGGAGCCTTTACAAGCCTAGCCCATAGGATTACCCTGACATTGTGCCACCTGAGCTTAGTTCCCAGTGCCTCTGTCGAGTAAAGCCACTGGAGTGATCCCTGGGGTGAATTTTCTATTTCCCATCCACTCATCAAGATTTCTCTTGAAGAGGGCCAGTGAGGTGCTCTGCTTGACATGTATGGAAAGTCTATTCCATAGCATGGGCAGTCTCTGGGTTATGAACATGTCCCTCCAGCATGTTCTGTTGATTGCGGTAATGAGGTTGAGGTCTCTGGAGTCTGTTGTGCAGAGGGATTGGGATTTCTTTAGATGTAGCATTTCTAACAGAGCTGGGTCAGACATGTTCATTCACTGATTACTGGCACTATCCTAATAGGGTCAAATCCAACTCTGTTTAGAATGCAGTGAGTAATTGGAAAATTGATTATTTTTTTCTCTCATTTTCCACCAACCAGCAGCAGCTTTTGTGGGACCCCACACAGTCAAGGATGATTGGGGGGCCCTATAGCTGCAGATATCATGGGTGCCTAAAGCTGGGTATGATGTTAGTTTTACTGGAGACAGAGAATGCCCACCAGCAGGATTTAGCTAAGTCAAGGACACTACGTCAGTGGTAACAAATTTAATTAAATTAGGAAGCCTGATACTTGACAAAACAGTATCACTACAACCAGAGATATCTTCAAATTTTAAAGGAGATGAAATGGTGCCAATCTTTAAGATTCTTCATCATGAGTTATTATTACTCACCTGGTTTAAGTACACAAGATTATTGTACTAGTTTTTGTTCATTTGACAAACATATAACAAAGTATCAAACTAAGATAATTTGCTGTGGTTGGAGCCCCCCAGGACCAGGAGCCCCCAGTGATCAGATGGTTCACTTATGCCTAAAACCATCTTTATACATGTCAAAGCAGCCTCCACTCATTACAGACATGTGATTGACAAATATCTACATAACAATCAATTTAAAAATGAAATTAAAAAAGTCAGTTTAGTTAAGTAAATGTGATTACTAGTGGACCAGCTTTTATGTGAATAATGGTAAAATTAGGAGGAGCTGCAGAGGAGACAGGAGGACAGTGACCAGAATCTGATAACATACTTAGTTTGGGGAGAAAGCACTGTAAGACACACTTGGTGCAGTCAAAAAGTAGTCCTTTCATAAGGTTAATGATGGCACACATTTTTCTGTTGTCTGTTATACAGTAATTAGTTAAGGGATTAGTGCATGCCGAGATGACCAAAGTGGAGACACCTATAAATATACTTGCAGAATTTCATTTAAGCGGGTAATGTAACAACCGGATTAAAAATGGAGTAACATAGCATAACTGTAAAGCACAGGGAGTGAGGGAGGGAGGGAAAAGGGTGAGCAGTGGAACTGACAGCAGAATGAGGCAAGGAAATGTTATGGTAAAGAGGATGAATTAAAGTTGTCAGAATTAGAAGACACAGAGATACATCTGAAGAAACTCCCATGTGAATGCTGTAGAAGAAGCAGATGCAACAATAAGAAAATAAACAGATGAAGCAGGAGAATGAGGGATGAGTGACACAAAATGTAACAGAAGGAGGAGGAAGTACTTTGAAGAAAAACAGAAGAGTGGAAATAAGGAAAGGTGGGAGCAAATGATCTAGTGGTTGGAACAAGTTACTCCAAAGCAAGTGCAATGCTCTTTTGCTCAAGCTGTCACTATAGTCAACATTTACAGGAGGAAAGGGAGCTATCACTATGCACACCATCTGGATGGGTATGGCACAACAAAGGAAATGACATGCTGAAGGCATTGCCACTGCATAAAAAAATTGGTTTTCCTGTCTTCTAGTTGGGCTTAAGTGTTCCCAGGACAGAAAGTAACATTATTTGGCTAGCAAGGCGCCTGTAGTTGGCAAGAAATGAGGCATAATGGGCCGCACAGAGATAGACAGACTAAAGCCAAAACAGCACTAACAGATTTCAGTACCAGTGCATAATACTGTGGAGGGAGTCACTTACTTAGCAATCTCAACTCCAGCCAAGCTAGAACTTCCAAAGAGTGACCTCCCCAACCTCCTGTAGCAGAGGCACATGGGATATATGCAAATGACTCTTATGAACATCAGGTGACCCAGCTATATGGTGATTCTGATTGCCCATGACTTTTAGGTTCAAAGTCGTTTTAATGGACAACTACAGACCAATAAAGCCAAACCCCACTAGCTATGGATATGCATATTTCGGCCTTGTTATAATCTCTTCAGCATAGCATAAGCAGAGTGTTTGACTAAACTTAAGAAACATAGGGTTGTTATATCCAGCTGATGTTCATTTTCATTAGGGTGATTGCAAAATATCCCAAATAACAAATTAAAACAAAGAGTTAGAAGGTCACACTGAAAAACCAATCAAAAAAAACTAAATGAAAACTCCAGCCAAGCTAGAACTTCCAAAGAGTGACCTCCCAAACCTCCTGTAACAGAGGCACATAGGATATATGCAAATGACCCTTATGAATAGCTAGTGGGGTTTGGCTTTATTGGCCTGTAGTTGTCCATTAAAATGACTTCAAACATAAAAGTCATGGGCAATCAGAATCGCCATATAGCTGGAACACCTGATGTTCATAAAGGTCATTTGCATATATCCCATATGCCTCTGTTACAGGAGGTTTGGGAGGTCACTCTTTGGACGTTCTAGCTTGGCTGGAGTTTTCATTTATTTTTTTCTGATTGTTTTTTTAGTGTGACCTTCTAACTCTTTGTTTTACTTAGCAATCTCCTGATGTGGCAAGTCTTAGTGAGAAAAGGTGATTATCATGGGCTTAGTTCTTTTGATATAATACAGAATTCATATATGAACACCTTTAGTCTTCTGTCCCCTTTGTTGTAAGGTATGGGAAAGAAAACTGTAAGCAGGATGGACTAGTTCACAGACTTGTCATATACTACCTCTCTCAGGAAAGGAAGATTTTTTTTTTCAGTGAAACTTATGTCATAACAGAAAATTGTATAAGGCTCCACATGAGAGAAGGACTTGGAAATCTTTCTGGTTGAAATGACTTTAACCAAAAAGGGAGTCTTCCAGAGAAGGTACTTCAAGCCTGTCACTGTTATAACTTGGAATAAAAATCCAATACCTTGTTATACCCAGCTGATGTTCATTTTCATTAGGGTGATTGCAAAATATCCCAAATAACAAATTAAAACAAAGAGTTAGAAGGTCACACTGAAAAACCAATCAGAAAAAACTAAATGAAAACTCCAGCCAAGCTAGAACTTCCAAAGAGTGACCTCCCACACCTCCTGTAACAGAGGCACATGAGATATATGCAAATGACTCTTATGAATAGCTAGTGGGGTTTGGCTTCATTGGTATGTAATTGTCCATTAAAACGACTTCAAACGTAAAAGTCATGGGCAATCAGAATCGCCATATAGCTGGAACACCTGATGTTCATAGGGGTCATTTGCATATATCCCGTGTGCCTCTGTTACAGGAGGTTTGGGAGGTCACTCTTTGGACGTTCTAGCTTGGCTGGAGTTTTCATTTAGTTTTTTTCTGATTGGTTTTTCAGTGTGACCTTCTAACTCTTTGTTTTACTTAGCAATCTGATGTGGCAAGTCTTAGTGAGAAAAGGTGATTATCATGGGCGTAGTTCTTTTGATATAATACAGAATTCATATATGAACACCTTTAGTCTTCTGCCCCCTTTGTTGTAAGGTATGGGAAAGAAAACTGTAAGCAGGATGGACTAGTTCACAGAATTGTCATATACTACCTCTCTCAGGAAAGGAAGATTTTTTTTTTCAGAGAAACTTCTGTCATAACAGAAAATTGTATAAGGCTCCACATGAGAGAAGGACTTGGAAATCTTTCTGGTTGAAATGACTTTAACCAAAAAGGGAGTCTTCCAGAGAAGGTACTTCAAGCCTGTCATTGTTACAACTTGGAATAAAAATCCAATACCTTAAATGATTTGAGAGCTTTAATAAGTACTCCATATTCCAACACAACTGCAGCAGTAATAAACACAATGTGCATAACGCAATATATTTTATAATTTCTAGCTTGAAATGAATACTAATTACTTAGCCTTACATAGTTCTTCTAATAAATAATTGTATAGTATTACATATGAAGAACTGTTCATATGGATACATTCCTGAACGGGGCCACCCATTATCTTCCTACTAACAAGAACCACTACCTGACCAAATGATGTGTGTGTTTGCCTGTTATAAAGAACAAAAAAAAGAGAAGAAACTACAATAAAAGAAAAGAAACAAAAAGAAAAGAAAAGAAAAAGATAAACAGCTGTCACTGTTATAAAAACTGCTTACCTTTACTCCTCAGTGCTTCATATTACCTGATGATTGCAATTCTGTCTACTGACCACCTGTCTTTCATAAAGTTGATTGATTAATGACCATCCAGCCCTTACAGACCTTGATTATTAGCTATGAAAACAATTTAAGAACATTCTCGATCTTTCTTGTGGTCCCTACAAGCTGTTTGATTGCTGTGATATGCATACTGTTACAGCTCACACAATTATATTAGAAAACCACATACTTCATCCCCCCTTGTTGCCTATCTGGACTTTTTTCCCAATGGTCCTCCTGTTTGAACAGTGTGCTTTCCCTCGTGTATGTTCTGAATGTCCCTATGACTCAGTTATTTCCTGGAGTAAAAGTTGACCATACTGGGAGCAGCAGCAATCCATTAGAAGGCTCAAGGTTTAAGCCCTATCTCTCTTCTTGCATGCTTAGTGTCAGCCAAAGATTTGGTGTGCAATGGACCATTGTGATGCATGGTACCCCTTACAGACAAGCATCTCCAATCCCCACTGGGGATCACCAGCAGAGAGTGTCTCAATCATATGCCCAACCCTGTCTCCCAAAACAGGTCCTTCCCAATTCCAAATCCAGAAGATGTCTGAGCCACACATTGAAACTGAATCACCTGTGAAGTAGTCCGAGCTTTATCCTCGTATGCCAACATAGCTGGTTCTATTGTTCAAATGAATGAATTATTTGCTGTCTTACTCTGTTATGACCCAAATATCTGTGCATGCTAATATTACCACCCCTTATTTCAAGACTAGACTATAATCTGTAACATGGGTCTCTGCCATACTTCAGTATTCCTCAAAGTTGCCCTGTTTTTTTGCCCCTTCTAACTATCTATCCCAGGTAACCCACCTGTCTCTGTTCTATTGATTATTGTCCCTCTCTGCAGTCTAGGCACTGCTTTACCATATCCATCTCTGACATCTATTACAATCAAGGCAACTTTATAGTGACTTGAGTGTGAAGCCCTTCACCCAGCCAGAAAGGAACAAAGGTTTTATTTTTTTTCTCCAGCTCTGTGGCATAAAAAGATGAAGCCATGACTATGACCATTGCATCATAAATTCAGTTAGAATTTCAAGTGCTAGAAGTACTGGGGAGGAGGATACAGGATATCTTAGGAGATTGGAAATGGCTTTCGGCCCCCCACTTGGATAACATCTTGAGGGAACACTGAGTATTACATCCATGGAACCTGGGCCTGCTAAAAACAATGACTGGAGACATGAATGTACACAGGCACATTTCTTGCAGCAGAAAAAACTCAGTGAAGCTCAGAAAACTGTCTTTAGGAAGGAGGGAGCCACAGGGCGGAGGGTAGGATGCTCTATCAGACATGGAAGGCAGTCTGCTTCTTATCATCTAACTCTTAACATAGGGGGAATGAAGGACTTATTAAGGACCCTGAGCAGGAATAAAGGGGTCATACCACTATCACCAAATCCAGGTACGCCTGACTCTTAGTCCCAGTGGAATGGATGTAACCAATGGATAAAGGCAGTAGAGGCACTAGCAGGTCTATATACTTCCTAACATGCTTTTTTTTCAGTTCACTCCATAATATTTTGGTCTCCCTGTAATATCACCACAAATGCACATGTCCTGCATCTGATTGTTTGCAGTTCTCTTGCCCTTTCACTCTTCCTTCTTTTAATTTTTTGGGGTGTAAAGCTATTTGTGTAACACCCTTTATCCTTTATTATAAAAACCAAATAGCTCCACATTAATCTAAATCCTCATGCAGCCATCCAAATGTCTGCTTTCCTCCAGTCCTTTTTTCCCAGCATCATGTTCCCTAATTCTAGATATTCTACTTTCACTCTCACATTCTTCAAATTATATGCAATGTCCCTCCTTTATTCTAAGATGGTAACATATAATTATCCATCCTAAGCATAAATTGGCATCTCTAGTCCTCTTCTTTCTTCTTTACTTTGTTATGTCTTATGTTTTTTGCATCTTTGAATCACAAACACTCCCATAATTGTCCTCCACTCTTAATCTGAAATTCCTCAAGTGTTATAAACTTCTCCCTACTCTGATCTTTCCAAAGAACTTCCCTGTCCTTGCAATATCACCTTACTACTAGTTAATGCTTCTCCGTTATTTATCTCCTGTGCTAATTTCAGATCCAATTTTGTAATCCATCTGGTTATAAAGAGATTCTCTATCATCTATGCAGTGCCTTTATCTATGGCTACCATGACATTACTTACTGATCTCCAGTTGTTCTTATTAGTATCTTCACCCACTTTAACTGTTTTCTCTACTGTCATCATGTTAATTGTATGTAGGGCTACATGATAGCCACTGAAGCATGGCATACCCCTAGCCCTTCTCTTCCATTGCCAGATAGCCTTGTTACTGTTCTCCTCTTCCGCTCCACCATACGTAACAATAACATATTCTTTGAATCTCTTTTACAAGACTCTCATTCAGATTGTTCTTTCTGTCCAAGTGCCTCAACCAATGGATCAACAGGAGAAGAACATATATATATATATATAAAGACAGAGCGACAGAGAAAAACACACATCATCATCATAAATCCCTTTTCCCATTTTTTACATGAGATTGGGGTATTGTGTCAACTGTCACCGTCTCTCTCAATTTAAAGCTACTCTACTGCCTTCTTCAGCAGTCATGCCTGACTTCACAGGTCTAGTCTCACACAATCCATCCATCTCTCTGTTAGATGATCTCATTTCCTCTTGCTTTCTTCCTACTGTTTTGCTGATTTCATTTTCTTCAGTGCTGTTCTTACTTCTTCTAAGGTGGGCTCCTCCTCTTCTTTCATCATCATAGGTTTTCTTCATTCAGGAACTGCTAAAAGTTCATAGGTTCATAGCTTCATAGGCTGGTACTAGGCTATCGGCCCTAGGGCCTATACAAGCCTAGCCATAACAATTCCCTGGCTATTTCTTCCCACACTATTTACTTCCCTAGACCCCTGTCTAGCAGGGCGAATGACATGATCCCCGGGGTAAATTTCCTTTCTCCCATCCAATCATCAAGGTTCCTTTTGAAGAGGGCCAAAGAGGCACTCTGCTTGACATGTATGGGCAGTCTATTCCAGTGTCTGGGGAGTCTCTGGGTCAGGAACCTATCCCTCCAGCATGTTTTGTTTATTGTGATGACAATGTTTAGATCCCTGGAGTGTGTGTGGCTCTGAGGGATTGGGATTTCTTTAAGTGGAGCATGTCCAATAGCTCTGGGTTTGACATGGCCTTGTATGTTAAGCAGAGATTGCTTCTGAGTAGACGATATGCCACAGAGTATAGCTGGAGTTTTTTTAGATGGTCAGCCTAGGGCATCTGCTTTAGGCCTGTGATTCTTTTAGTGAGGTATTTATGTGCCCTTTCCAGTTGTTGCAGATGTCTTGAGAGGTACATACCAAATGGGGCATTGTATTCTATACTGGGTCTAATGAGGGATGAGTACAGTGGGACAATGACCTCCTTTTTTCTGGATGAAAAGCCCTTAGTGATGAGGTGTGCCACATAGAAGGATTTCCTGACTGTTGTGGTGATGTGGTTATTGAAGGTGAGACCACTGTCCACCTGTGTCCTTAAGTCCCTTATCACACTTTCACTGTTTAGTGTACTGCCACCTATGTGGTAATTCATGGGTACATGTTTTTTCCTAAGGGGATAACTATACATTTCTTGGCATTGATCTTGAGCCCATGGCTCTGGCACCAAGCATCTGTTTCTGTAAGGCCCTTTTGTAGAGTATCCACATCATTTGGGGATTCAATAATGGCTCCCAGTTTGCAGTCATCTATGTACTTTGTTAGTCAGAGTCCCTTAGTGTTGGCCTGTACTTCAGAGAAGTAGATGCCAAACACGAGAGGTCCCAGGACTGAACCCTGAGGTATTCCACTTGTCACTTGTCTGGAGCTGGATTTGGAGTCAGCTACTTTTACAGTGTGAGTTCTGTCAGTAAGCCAGTTGGCAACCCATCAAGTAATGTAGGGATTAATGCCCAGCTTATTAAGTTTATCTATGATTCTAGAGTGGGGGATGGTGTCAAAGGCCTTGGCAAGGTCCAGATAGGCTGTGTGGACTGCTTTACCCTCGTCCATGGCTCTGGAGACTGATTCGAAGAAGTCAATCAGGTTCAGGAGATAAGATCAGCCCTTCACAAACCCAAACTGGGTGGGGTCCATTGTTTAAAGGTTGCCAATGTCTATGTTTATAAGTTCCATGATAATACGTTCCATGGTCTTGCAGATCAGGCTCGTCAGACTGATGGGGTGGTAGTTCCCGGGATCCAAGGTGGATCCCCCCTTGTGGAGTGGGATAACTGTAGCTGTGTGCCACTCAGTGGGCATGAAGCCTGAGGTGAGGGTATGATTAAACATGACACTTAGGTGAGGTGCCAGTTCATTTTGTAGTTCATGTAGTACACAGCCCAGGATGTCATCTGGTCCCATGGATGCTATATTCTTAGCTTTGGAGAGTGCGTTTTTTACCTGTGTGGCCATTATTACTGGAATTTGGCAATCTTCCGGTATTGAGATGGGCCATTTAGGGGGTGAGAGGGGGGTGAAGTTGGCACTGAATCGATCTGCCAGGATATTGGCAATATCCTTGGGATCAGTATATTTAATGCCATTCTGTTGTAGCTCAGAGCAGATCTGAGCATTGCCATTTAGATTCTTGACATAGTTATAGAATGTCTTGTGGTTGTCTTTGGAATCTTTGGCAATTATATTTTCGTAACTAGCTTTGAAAGATTTTATGAAGGATCTCAGCTTCATATTGAGGCTGGTAAGGGAGGTTTTTGCATCCTGGGATTTTCCTCTTTTCTGCAACAGTTTCTTCCTTTTGTTGTAAAGTTTGTTTATGGCAGGGGACCACCAGATTGGCTTCCTTTTTTTGGAGGAGAACATCTTGGTTCTATTTGGGATGGCACGATTCATGCATGAGTGGATGTGCTCATACATTGCCTTAGTGTAGGACTCAGCAGTCGAACTTTCAGTTCCTGTCTGCATGGGTGTCATGAAGTTTGTAACTTCTGACTTGAGTAGCATGAAGTTGGCTTTGGAGAAGTTTTTTATGGAGGTTTCCTTACTGGGGGGTTGGGGTGTGATGTGGATGTTAAGGGTGATTATCTTATGGTCTGACCTGACCAACGAGGGGGTGACCATAGGTGTGGAGCATCGATTTCCCATGTTGGTAATGACCAGGTCTAGGATATTTGAGTCTCTGGTGGGACTATGGATTTGCTGATCCAGGGCATTGGAATTTATGAATTCCAAGAACCGCTGGGCAAACATGTTGGTACACGAGTAGTTTTCCCAGTTAATGGCAGAGTAGTTGAAATCACCCAGTATTAGGGTGCTTGGTTGTATATTAATATTTTCCAGTATGTTTAGAAAGGTGTAGTGAGAATCTTGGGGCATGGTGGGGGATCTGTAGCAAGCTACAATTTGGATTGCAGTCTTACCTAGTGTTAGTTGCACCTGGAGAATTTCAGACACATTGTGTTGGGCAACTAACCTGGTGATGTGAATATCCTTGGTGAATATGGACACTCCTCCACCTTTAGTGTTTTGATCCTGGTTTGGTGGCCAAAAAGTGTGGTAAGAGTTGTAGCCTGGTATTGCAGGGGTGGTCTCTGGAGCCTTGAACCAGGTCTCAGTTACTGCACAGATATTGATGTTCTCCATTTTTAGGAGTGCCTCGAGAGAGTGCATTTTGAGGTTTAGACTTCTAGCATTGAGTAGCATTACCTTCAGATTTTGCATGCTTGTACCTGTTACGGTGGTGGTTTTGTCCTTTGAACTTTGCCTAAAAAAGGCACTATAGGGGTGGCAAGAGCCTTAGCCAGTAACCTGAATCCCAGGGGCGGCAGGTGCAGATCATCTCTGGCAAAGCATTGTGGTCTGAAACTGTTAACAGAGTGCAACCAGCCAGAAAGAACTTTCGATTAAGAACACGAAATACTTCTTAGAAAAAAATAAAAATTAAAATTTAAATAAAAAAATAATTTAAGATAATCCACAAAAAACAAACAAAATCAGATAACAGTATAACATATTGGATATATAATACACTCACTCATTAAAAAACAAAAACAATTTAAAACAAACTAAACTTAAAAATTAATGTGCAAATTAAATCCCCTAACCTCATGAATATTATTACAAAAAGTGTACTCAAAATTAAACACCATATTACTGCTTGACATATACATATAATACACCACACAACATCAATGTTATTGTAAAAAAAACTAATTTGTATAAAAATGCATTTCATAGACCTGCTATATTATATAAATAAACAATAACGCCTCTATTGTGTTAAAACTCTTTATTTATTTTATATTTTATTTGCTCTTAGCTAGTTTTAAGGTACAACAAAAAAAAAAATCATTTAAACCAGGCTTTTGTGGTCTGTCGATCATGTCGTCCCAGGCAGACAGATACTGGATCTCCTTTGAATGACCCCAGAAGCTTAGCCAATTGTTGAAGTCAATCATTTTGTCCTTATATTGTGGTATCATTCTGGGCAAAGGCAGGATGCATCTCAGGGCTAGGGTCGTACCTACCTGGGCCACATGATCCGACAGCTCTTACATGTCTCTTTTCATGTAGTCCAGGGAGGTATGTCTCAAGTCATTCACTCCAACATGGGCAATGACAGAGTCATATTTGTACTTGTTGTGGAGTGACTTGAGTGCATGAGTTATGTGGCAGATCCTGGCACCCGACAGGCTCACTGTAATTTTCTCCTTGTTCAGCCTGGTGAGTGGGACATCAGTGTGCCTGACTATAGAGTTACCTATGACTAAAGTGTTAGGTATGTTGTCTTGCCTTAGGGGCTGTTGCTGGGTGACACACTGGTGTTGTGAGCTATGTGACACTTTGGTTGTGATTGGTGTTTGTTTGCGTTTTGGCTTCGGAGGTCCTTGCTGCTTGGGCAGGTTACAGCTAAGGGCCTCCTCAAATGTGGATTTAGTGTTGCTATGTGTGGGTGTTGGTGGTGTGAGTTTAGAAGGGCTATGTGTTGCTTGAGGTGTAGTACGGGTGTTAACCTTCTCCTCTTGACTGTCTAGCACAATCTTGGGTGGAGAAAGCTTTGCTTCCAGTTTGGCTATGTAAGGGCATCTCTCACAGGTTGTAGTGTTGGGTGGTAGGAGGAGATGGTTGTCTGTGTACATGAGGCAATTGCTGCATTGCCCCAGTATGCCCAGATTCACCAGTACTACTTCCATCTGCCTTTGATTTCCTATGAACTGCTGAGCACATTGTTACTGGGATCCCTTAAGAAGTGAGTCCAACTATCTTCTTTACCTTTCTGTCATTGCCTTGCAAGCTGATAGAGTTTTTTTTTTTTTTTTTTTTGTGCCATCTACTAAGTCATTTTCCAGAAGTTGGTAGCATAATTGCAGGACAAATGAAATATTTTAACCTATTTTATTATATTATATTTTACTTACTTCTCAGTTTTGCAAACTATTTATACATACATAACATTAATAGTATATATTTTTATAATTACATATATTTTGGTCATTATGGTTGGTTACTGATTTTAAATGGTTTTACATATGGTAATGCACTATAGTGACAACTGTGTGAAATAATACGTATTCCTTTAAGAGAGGTTTATGTACTTATTAAATTAATTAACTTCTAATTGATTGATTTGTTCACCAATAGGCAGGGGGATGTGGTTTGTATGTATGTTTAAAAAGCCGTGTCGTCTAATGAATGGTATACTCTGATGAAGTCCAAATATGTAGTTGAATGAAAACACTTAGTTTTGTGATTTTTTTTATAATAAACTTAATTTTCCATACCTGTTGGATTATATTCTTTTATTTTAATTCTAGTTTAGTTGCCTTTGGTTGGCAATGACATTGGTGGGAGAGAAATAACATTTATTTTGTAAGTTGGCATCTTCACAGGCTTTATGCAGTTTCTTGAAAAAAATCTATAAAGATATCTAGGATCCCCATTTGCTCCTCACTATTTGACCATGCTTGGTCTTGTTGATACAACACCGCAATATTTTTTCTCTTATCTTTTGATTTCCATACTTGTAGATTTATGTTTATCTGTCATTTTTCCTGCCATCTAGCCTCCTTTCTATCTCTACATTTAGTTGTCTAGTATTTAAATGTTAAATTTTACTCCTTATCTGTGTCTGATGAAGTATCATATTGTCAACAGTCCCTTTCTCAGTCCCCTCTTTTGGCCACATTTCTGGCATTCTGTCTCAACAGGTAACTTGTTTTTTTTTTCTGAACCCTTCTGATCTCTCCACTCTTTGCCATTACTTTGCCCCTTCAAATGGCTTTTACCATATTCTACCAACCTGCTCCTGTCCCTGCTTCTTTTCCCTTATTATAACATTCACTTCACCCACAATATTTTGCTACTTGGGTTTAACTGCCACCTCCCTCCTTCTTGTTCCTACGCTGCTTTTTACCTCTACACCTGTCTGGTCTGGTATACACCTTTCACAAATATTGACCTGTTTTACCTGCCCAATACCTACCTGTATGTCCCAACACAAGACTGCTGACAGTCCAAGTATTTAGACGGAACCTTTCAGCTAAAATATTTTTAACAAGTAGGTAAATCCAGGTTTCAAATCATCTTGTTTAAAAGATAGACTGATTCGGATCATATCTTTGACAGGTTTTATTTGGATAGTGCTTTTTTCTTTGTAGACTTCATCAAATCTATTTCTTACATCTGATGTTAATGGGAAAGAAATCTCAACAGATGTATTGTACAAATATTATAATCAAGCTAATATTTCATAAGGCCAAAACATTGTTTGTCTCTCCATTTCCTTAACAAAATACCACAAAATAATAGTTTCAATTACTTTTGCAAATAGATTGTCCCCTAGAATAAATTTGATATAAACAAAATCTTAAATTATTATTCTTCTATGCAGGATCTCATCTGCCAAATATAGCCATCCCCAAAGAAGTACCTTCTGACCAGGTACAACCTTGATGTTTGACTATGATTAAGAGAAAGAACTTCTAACCCTAATAATGTATTTCAGATTGCTTCACATTTAAACACTGCTTGTGACAATAGACCATGATCACTTAATTTTGATAAATTAACAAGAGAACATTTCCTTTCACAACCAAACAACAGCCTCACACCAGAATAACCACCTTTTGACAGAGCAGAAATCTAATATTTTACAGAAATTAATCCCGCTGTAATGTATTTTCAACTTGTTTTATGCACATGTTCACATGTGTAGCCCCTGGCAATTCAGATCTGGGATCATTTAACTATCATCAAGTGATATTTGTGATCAATTACCTTGATAGACTGACTACTATAAAAGTTTATCTGTTATCAATCAGTGACAATCAAGTGATCATAGTTTTAGCACCTTTTGGCTGGGCACATATCCAGCTTCATAGCTGAGAAGGATGGAGCCCTGCGTATGACTCAGGTGACTGGAATTTGGTTAGTGGCCCCAGCAGCAGAGGAGACAAAGATGGAGGGGAGAGGGGTGAATGGGCTCTACTGACTGACTGCACTCAAGGAAATTGATAGGGATGTGCAGGGGAGTTATGGAAACTACTGTGCTAGTGGTGATACTGGAGGTCACAGTAGTGTTCACCAAGCCATAGAGAGGTGAGGTGTTATCATGTAGGCGTAGCCTCATATTGTCTCATTCAATGCCTCGAGGAAGGTGGAGCCCTCAGATAAGCACCACATAGGTGGGTGGGGCATTAGCCTCACAGTGTTCCATGTAAGTTTACTCACAGAATCAGAAAATGACATATCATAGGGTTAAGGCCTTAGAGAAGAAAACAACATCTGCTGATAGCATGAGGGTCCCATCCCAGGTAGCCTGATTATTGCTCCATGTGACTAAAGTGCATTAATGAGCCAGTAGGGTGACTAGGGAAAGATGATGATCAGTGGAGGATGGAGAAAAGTAATTTTAACTAAACCTATACTGTTTGCTTAACAGTGATTGCAGAAGAAAGAGTATTCCCATAGTTATGTATTTAGCTTGTTTAATATATTCACACTGCTCCTGACAATTCAAATCCACAGTTGTTTAACTGTATTCAAATGACAGTAGGTCCTACAGACTGACTGCTTCCCCAGTACAAATTTTAACTCAGTTACCTGACTGCACCTCTGATGTTTTGCAATCAAGTAAGATAAATTGTGCTGATACTAATTAAAATATGTTAGCTTGTTTTTGTGCGCTACCACACACACACACACACACACACACACACACACACACACACACACACACACGCATACACACAGTTCCACAGAGAACTCAGATCCACACTCAATTAACTTTGACAGTTACTATCATTTGCTTTCATACACAAATTACATTATACTTGCCCACCAGCCCATCCCCCCATTACCACCTACTTCTTTGGCAGATCTAATTGTTTAACAATTAATGAAATAAATTATGTCTCTGGTGATGCATTAAGCTTGTTTCACAAACATTTACAGGCATTTATCCATGACCATTTGACTGTGACAAAGTCACAGTAAGACTGCTGCCTTTAAACACCTGCTAACCTTCCAAAACTATATTTTATTTAGGCACCTTTCAACTCTATGACTGTGATTAAGTAAAATGATTTCCCCCAAACTAATCTCCAGTAGTCAATTAACAACTGTGACCATGTAAAACAGCTGCTATGAAACACAGATTAATCCCTAGAAACACACACACACACACACACACACACACACACACACACACACACACACACACACACACACACACACACACACACACACACACACACACACACACACACACACACACACAACTAGTGATTTGTTTAATGAATTTTAATCTTTATCTTAGTTTTTTTTTAAATATTTGTAGTATTGCTCATTGTTCTTATAATTGTATACAGTGCCTAGTTCATAGGCAGTTTAATAAACTTGATCTTCAAGTTGCTCACATCACAGGAGATCAGTTGCTGCCTTGCATAAACGTAACTGCCCACTTCTCATGAAATACTGACTTTGAATAAATTCTGTGTAAAGTAATATATTCATGTTAATTCATGCACAAAGATTCTCCACCTACATCATTGTTCAGCTGGAACCCCATATCATTAAAAAACATTGCATTCATGGGGAACTATGCCATCATTAAATATATTTTTAGTTATAACCACAATGTTTCTAAATCATTACATTTCTGCACTGCCAAAATGATTGAGCATTCTTTGATATAAGACTGAAACAGTGTTAAAAGAAGTATTGTTAAGAAATCACTTTGTGAAAGTTCTCTGTCAAATTGTTTTTTACTCTCCTCTGTATCTGCTGTTTTTATTTGTTTCATATTATTGATTATAAAACATTGTAGTAATCATGTATTTTCAGATGACATGATATTTTTGTTTATATTTTGTCTGCAGATAATCTGCAATTAGTATATAAATTGAATAAGCAGTCAGGTTAACAAACCTCCACAATACATTAAATGGTCTAGTAAGTTTCTTTCTTTAATAGTTTAATGCATATAAACATTTATATTTTAAATATTCTAAAATAAAATTAGGTAAGGAAAGTTTAGGCACAATACTTTTACACCAAGAAAATTATATATTCAGGGTGGTCTAATGAGTATTTGTTAGATCAACAAATTATTAATGCATTATTCAGAATAATAGGTTAGGATCACCAAAGACTTGCTGCCCAAAAATTAAGCTAGAACTTGTATTTCATTCTAGTATAAGCAGGTTAAAATATTTTTCTTCCATTGTCTTAACTGTGTGCATTTCTAAATGGACCTTACTAACAGTGGTGGTATCTTACAAATATGCTATTGTTTTGCACCAAATTTACTTACACATTTGTTGATCGGATATGTACGCTGGTCGAGTGACCCTATTTAGGCATGACCCACGCCTTAATTATATCATGACTGCATTATATATATCATATACATTATACAGATCAATGCATACCTGGTACCATACTTATTACATCTTATGAACACATTTACATATTGTTCTTCGTGCCTAAATTATTTCATGGCATACATGTCATTGTATTGTCTCTAATCTTCCTTCTTATTTTTTTGTTTACCCCCCCTTTCCTTTCTGCCTTCCTTCATGATTTATCTCATTCTTCCCATGTATCCATGTTACTTCTCTCCCATTTTCTCTACTATCCTTACTTCATTTTAATGAAGCATCCCAAACAATTCTCCCTTACAAGTCCCTTTTCCATCAGCCCTACACTGCCCTTGGACATTACTCTGCCAAAGACTGTATTGTGCTGTAAGCCCTTGCTTTGGTAACCACCATTTTGTTATCTGTTAGTGCTACAGTGGAATACTTATCTGGGAAGATGGCTTTGACTTTTCCCTTCTCCCCACTGCTTCATCTCTACTCTTTGCTTTAAATCACTCATTTTATCAGGGTTTTAGTTTAATAACAACTGTGCTATGCTGTGTGTTTGGAACCTAATTTGTCCATTTCTGCTGTTTCCTGTTAAATTCTTACAGTTTATAATTCCTCAGCATAGTATTGTTTTAATTTGCACTGGCTCTCTACTTCATTTTTGATTACATTACATCTGTATGTATTTTGTTTAGATGTCCTCATAAATATTTGAGATGACCTCTTTGGGTGCTTTCCATTATGTATCGGCTTAGTCATTGAAAGTATTTTTGGCAGCTGATTAAAAATGTTATTGGTCTCTAAATTTACATATAGGTTCATAGGTGTGTGCTAGGCTAATGGCCCTGGAGCCTTTAAAAGCCTAGCCCATAGAAGTGCCGCCTCTATCAAGTAGAGTCACTGGAGTGATCCCTGGGGTGAACTTCTATTACCCATCCACTCATCAAGAGTTCTCTTGAAGAGGGACAGCAAGGTGGTCTGCTTGACATGTATGGGAAGTCTATTCCAGAGCATGGGCAGTCTCTGGGTAGGAACCTGTCCCTCCAGCATGTTCTGTTGATTGTGTTAATGAGGTTGAGGTCTCTGAAGCATGCATTATGGAGAGATTGGAATTTCTTTGGATGTAGAGTTTCTAACAGAGCTGGGTCAGACATGGCTTTGTAAGTCAAGCAGAGATCGCCTCTAAGTAGGTGATATGAGACAGAGAATAGCTGCAGTCTTTTGAATCTGTCCATGTAGGACAAGTGTTTAAGGCCTAGCATCCTCTTTGTGAGGTACTTATGTTGCCTGTCCAGCTGTTGCATGTGTCTAGTGAGGTACATGACAAATGGGGCATTATACTCAATGATTGGTCTAATGATGGAAGAGTAGATAGAGACGATGACCTGTTTCTTCCTGGATGCAAAGCCCTTGGTAATAAGCTGTGCCACATAGAAGGACTTTCTGACCACAGTGGCAATGTGGTGGTTGAAGGAGAGGTTGCTGTCAACCTGCATCCCTAGATCTCTTATAACACCTTCAGTGTTCAGTGGGCTCCCATCAATGTGGTAATTAGTGGGAACTGAGTTTTTCGCAAAGGGGATTACGATGCATTTTTTGGCGTTAAGCTGAAGGCTATGGTTTCGACACCAGTCATTGGTCCCAGTGAGGCCTTTCTGTAGGATGTCTGCATCACTTGGGGAGTTACTAACAGCTCCCAGATTATAGTCATCTGTGAACTTGGTCAGCCAGAGTCCCTTTGTGTTGACCTGGACTTCTGAGAAGTAGATGCCGAACAGAAGATGACCCAGGACCAATCCCTGTGGGACTCCACTTGTAACTGGTCGGCAGTCTGACTTGGAGTCCACTACATTCACACTGTGTGTTTTATCTGTGAGCCAATTTGCAACCCACCTAGTGATATAGGGCTTGATGCCTAGTTTGGTGAGTTTATCAATAATTCCCGAGTGAGGAATGGTATCAAAGGCCTTGGCCAGATCGAGGTAGGCTGCATTCACTGCCTTACCTTCATCCACAGTCCTGGTGACTGACTCAAAGAAGTCAAACAGGTTGAGCAGGCATGATCTCCCTTTCATAAAGCCAAATTGTGTGGGGTCTAGAGTTTGGAGATTTCCTATATCTTTGTTAATCAGGTCCATGATGATGTGCTCCATAGCTTTACATATCAGACTCATCAGGCAATAATTCCCAGGGTCTGTAGTCGCTCCCCCTTTATGGAGAGGGATGACTGTAGCAGTGCACCATTCAGTAGGGACAAAGCTTGAATTGAGGCTGTAACTGAATGGGGCACACAGATGTGGTGCTAGTTCACTTGTAGTTCTTGTAGAACACAGCCAGGGATATTATCGGGTCTCATGGAAGCTGTATTCTTGGCCTTGGACAATGCAGTTTTAACCTGTGCTGCAGTAATGTTGGGTGCCTGGCATTCTTCCGGTATTGTGATTGGTCCTTTGGGGGGAGAGGGTAAAGCTGGCACTGAATCTGTCAGCCAGTATGTTGGCAATATCTGTTCCCTCAGTATAGGAGGTACCATTGTGCAGTAACTCAGAGCATACCTGGGTATTGCTGTGGAGGTTCTTGATATAACTATAGAAGGCTTTGTGATTATTTTTAGTGTCTGCTGCAATTCTGCCTTCATAGCTGGCTTTGGAGGATTTGAGGAGGGATCTCAACTTTTTGTTGAGGCTAATAAGGGAGTTTTTCCAGTCTTGGGACTTCACCTTTTTCTGCAACAGTTTCTTCCTTCTGTTGTAGAGTTTATTAATAGCAGGGGACCACCAGATTAGCCTCCTTTTTTTGGAGAAGATCGTCTTGGTTCTGTTGGGTATGACTAGTTTCATACATTTATGAAGATGCTAATACAGTGCACTGGTGTATGATTCAGCAGTCATGCAGCTATTTTCCATTGGCACCCATGCCAATGGAAAATAGCTGCATTGGTATATGATTCGGCAGTCATGCAGCTATTTTCCATTGGCATGGGTGCCATGAAGTTAGCCACCTCTGTTTTTAGGAGCCCAAAGTAAGCTTTGGAGAAGTTTTTCAATGTGGTTACCTTTGCGGGTGGTGTGGGTGAGATGTGGATATCCCTGGTGATTAGTTTATGGTCGGATCTGACCAAGGAGGGATTGACTATTGGTGTAGAGCAATGGTTGCCCATGCTAGTAATAACCAGGTCAAGGATGTTGCTTCCTCTAGTGGGGGTCAGGATGAGCTAGTCCAGGGTACTGGAACTGATGAATTCCAGGAAATGTTGGGCCAGTGTATTGGTGCTTGAGTAGTTTTCCCAGTTGATGGAGGGGTAGTTGAAGTCTCCTAGTATGAGAGTGTTGGTTTGGACCTTAACAGATTCCAGGGAGCTTAGGAACATGGAATGAGAGACTAGGGACATGGTCGGGGACCTATAGCAGGCTATGACCTGGATCGCCATCTTACCCAATGTTAGTTGTACCTGAAGTATCTCAGATGCATTATGCTGGGCTTCTAGTCTGGAGGTGTGCATATCCTTTAAGAATATGGAGACACCACCGCCTTTGGAGCTTCAGTCCATGTTTCGGGGCTGAAAGGTGTGGAATGAGTTATAGCCTGGTAGTGCAGGGGTGCTTTCTGATGCTTTAACACAGGTCTCTATTACAGCACAAATGTCAGTGTTCTCCATTTTGAGGAGTGCTTCGAGCAGCTGCATCTTGAGATATAGACTTCTAGCATTGAGCAGCATGACCCTCAGATTGCATTTATTTATAGCTGTTATGGTGGTAATTTGGTCTTTGGAATACTGCCTAAAAAGGCACTATAGGGGTGGCAAGAGCCTTAGCCAGTATCCGGAAATCCAGGGGTGACAGATGCAGACCGTCTCTGGCAAAGCATCAAAGTCTGTCAGTCATGTCATCCCAAGCAGACAGATACTGGATCCCCTTAGAATGACACCAGAAACTTAGCCAATTATTAAAGTCAATCATTTTTTGTTTGTAGTGTAGTATCATTCTAGGTGACAGTAGGATACTGCTCAGGGCTAGGGTCATACCTACCTGGGCCATATAATCCGAGAGCTTCACCATGTCTCTTTTCATGTAGTTCAGGGAGGTGTGTCTCAGGTCTTTCACACCCACATGGACAATGACAGAGTCATACTTGTACTTGTTGTGGATTGACCTGAGTGCGTGTGTTATGTGTCGGATTCTGGCACCTGATAGACAGTTGACTTTTACCTTCTCCTTATTCAACTTAGTGAGTGGGACATCAGTGTGCCTCACTATCGAGTCACCTATGATTAGTGTATTAGGCAAGGTGTTTAGCCTTAGGGGCTTAGCTTGAGGGGCACACTATGGAGGTGAGCTATGTGTCCTGTGGTTTGTGCTGTGTTGTGGTGGTTGAGTGCATTTCTGTCTTGGAGTTCTCAGCTGTTTGGGTAAATTTCTATTGAGAGCCTCCATGAAGGTGGGTGTGTAGTTTGTGCTTTTATGTGAGAGCTGTGATGGTGGGTATTCTGGAGGGCTATGTGTTCTGTGTGGTGTGGTGCAGGTTTTGACCTTCTCCTCTTGACCAGCTAGTCCGGTCTTGACTGGAGAGTGCATAGCTTCCAATTTGGTGATAAAAGTGCATCTCTCACAAGTCTGAGTGTTGGGAGGTAAGAGGAGAGGGTTGTCTGTGTACATGATGTAGTTGCTACACTCCTTCAGAATGCCCACGTGCACCGGGTTAATAGGAGAAAGCAGAGGGAACTGCACTTTAATCATGCCAGGAGGGGTAGTCGTAACTACTAAGTACTGGAGCTATTTCTGTGAAGAATAAGTAGTGCTGATAGCACTTAGGTGTGCTAAAATAATTGCTACAAAACCCTGTTTAAGTGCAAAGCGATTAAGCTATTTGAAGTGCAAGAGAGAGAGAGAGAAAGAAAGAACTGGAAAGATCTATGGGAAAAACAGAACAGCAGACTTTCTGGCACCAGTAATAGTTTACCTCAGCTCGGCGCTGCTGCATGGAGCTTAAACAAGTGCAAATGCACAGAAATGCGGGCTTTTAAACCAGAAAGTTGAAAGTGATGGAAAAACTGCCCAAAGGCCAATAGGCTGCAATTTCTGGGCCAGAAACCAATTATCTTGTGGTAGATAGGCTACCTAGTGCTTACCACTCCCATTGATAAGCTAGAAGGCTTCCCTCCAACACACAGAAAGCCTTGGTGGGGCTCAGAAACTTACAAACAGTCCTTGATACAGCAAATCTGTATCATGACTAGACAGTTTACAGGAAAGGTTCTGAACATGCTTTGAACTTTTTTTGTTTGTTTTTTTGTTTTTTTTTTTACAGAAAAGCAGCTAAAACAGATTTATAACTGTTTTAATATTCAGTTTCTTGGTTCTTATTTTAGGTTATTGTAGTTTTACTCTTCTGCATTATTAATTTGTACTGACTTTGTTTAATTACCTTCAGTTTATTCTATCACGGCCTCTATATTATGACATGGTTGGTCTTTTAGCATTTTGCCTTTTTGTCCAGGAAATCTACATGAACTTGTCTTCCAGATTTGCAGGCATCCATGCAGTTTGCATAGACATAGGGAGATACTGAAAATGAGTATATGGAGCCACTCTTGTGTGCAAACTTTTAATGGGCAAATACACCCTACAATAACCCCAAAGCAAAACAACTCATTGATTTATACATATTCTTCAATCTCCTGTACTCGTGGCTCATTGGTATTACCACCGGTAGGTCAATGGAACCTGTCTTTTCCTAGTTCTATACAGGGTACTGTAAATGAATGCAAGATCCAGCCACAAAATCATGTGTTTATCCTTGACTCGATGTGTAATATTTACTTCTAATGAAAATGTGGCTTGATCAAAACTTTGACCTCCATCTCATTGCAGTTGTCTCTCCTACTGTCTTTCTTATTTAGTACCCTAAGTAGGATAAGCCCAGTGGTTAGGTTGCCATTTGCTTCAAAATAGAGCTTCAAACAATGTAGATTGCCAATATAGGCACAATTTTTTGAGTATATCTTGGGTGTATGAACAACAAATGTTGGTTTCTCCTTATCTGACATCCACCCAGCTGTGTGAGAGCTTTCTTACAAGAGTTTATTGACGTTCTTATTGAATCTGTGTTCTGTCTCCAAAACCCTGAGGTTCTTGGAGATTTTAAAATTTGGATTCATGATGAGTCAGTAAGGTACTTAGGTTTGTCTGAGGGATTACCTCTGCAACTCATTGAATAGGAGATATATATCACCTGATATTCCTACAGGACATGATGACCTCTGACCAGGTGTAGACTTGATCTCATAGACTGGTCATATCCTGGTCCACATTTTTCTTGAGATGACCCATCTTTGTTCCTTTCTCTTAAACTAATAGATTGCCAGCATTGTTCTTTAAGGTAAATGGTGTTCTTTCCCTTTGACTCTATTTCAAGTCCTTTCAGAAGACAGTGCAAGTGGTCCACATGAGCTGTATTTTTTCCACTGCTCTGGACTTACTTTTCCCTTTGTCAGTATATATTGTTCTGTTGCAGGCACATAAGTCATGGATCTACTCTGAGCTCCAACCTGCAATAGGAGGAACATAGGGAAAACCTTTGAGGGCATGTGAGCCTTTAGAATGATAGACTTGACATGGATGAACATTATGGTCATTACCAGGATGACAACTCTATGGACAAAAATATTGATTATTATGAGAGATCCTAGCAGCAGATAACTGACAGGCCATGCAATTCTGGGTGATGGATAGTTGTGCAGTTTGGGCTGTTCCATCTTCCAAATAGCATTTATGCTGCAACAGGGTGAAATTGCTGACCAGTTCATTTGGCAAGATTACCACCATTTGATTTATTCTTCCTAATGAATTCTTTAAAATCTTGGGCTGCTTATCTTTTGTGGGTGAAAGGTAATCTGCTTGCACATGGACACTGTTTTTTCTTCCTAATCATGAACACGTCATGGCTGTAACGTCGAGTATGCATCTCACAATGTGCATATTGAATATCTGTCCCTCTGGTTACAGTTCATTTGGTCAAATATCATGTCCTACTAAGTGAACTGCAGTGTGTGTTTGTGTGAAAGGCCATTTATTCGAATGGCGGATTGGGTGACTTCCTGTTGGTCAACAAAGGTAAGTGGCTTTGTGGTGGGGCTGGGAGGTTGTGTATGGGTATTGTGCTTTAGGATTACAGTAGGGTTAGGTAAGGGGATAGCTTTAGTATGTATGTGTTTAGGGTTAGGGTAAAGGTTAGCTAAGAGGAAGGATTTAGTATGTGTGCATGAGTATGTATGTTTTAGGGTTAGGGTAAGGGATAGATAAGGAAATAGATTGTGTTTGAACAATTGTGTATGAATTAGGCTTAGGATGAGGTAAGGGAATAGATTTAGGAAAGTAGGAAAGGAGGTCAAAAAGGGTGGCAGTGTGTGTGTGTGTGTGTGTGTGTGTGTGTGTGTGTGTGTGTGTGTGTGTGTGTGTGTGTGTGTGTGTGTGTGTGTGTGTGTGTGTATGTGTGTGTGTGTGTGTGTGTGTGTGTGTGTGTGTGTGTGTGTGTGTGTGTGTGTGTGTGTGTGTGTGTGTGTGTGTGGTAAGTGTTCAAATTGTCTTGTGTGTAGTAGTGGTAGTATTAATGAAAGGATTTTTTTTAAGGCAAGGTGTACAGTTAGGGTTGGGACAGAGGCAAACTTAGCGTAGAATTTGCACACAGTACTACTGTCAATGGGAGCTTTGCACCCCCCCCCCACCACCACCTTAAAAATGCATGCTAATCCTAACACTAACCTTTCTAGCTTCCTATTCACAGCTCCTACTTTGGTTTTCCTCCATTGCCCCCTTACATCTTCATCACTTTTTACTAGGCAGGTGGACTGGAAAGTGTGCGTGTTGTGCATGTGTGTGTGTGTGTGTGTGTGTGTGTGTGTGTGTGTGTGTGTGTGTGTGTGTGTGTGTGGTAAGTGTCCAAATTGTCTTGTGTGTAGTGGTAGTATTAATGAAAGGATTTTTTTTAAGGCAAGGTGTACAGTTAGGGTTGGGACAGAGGCAAACTTAGCGTAGAATTTGCACACATTACTAAGGTCAGTGGGAGCTTTGCACCCCCCCCCCAACACCACCTTAATAATGCATGCTAATCCTAACACTAACCTTTCTGGCTTCCTATTCACAGCTCCTACTTTGCTTTTCCTCCATTGCCCCCTTACATCTTCATCACTTTTTACTAGGCAGGTGGACTGGAAGGTGTGCGTGTTGTGCAGGTGTGTGTGTGTGTGTGTGTGTGTGTGTGTGTGTGTGTGTGTGTGTGTGTGTGTGTGTATGTGTGGTAAGTGTCCAAATTGTCTTGTGTGTAGTGGTAGTATTAATGAAAGGATTTTTTTTTAAGGCAAGGTGTACAGTTATGGTTGAGCAGAGGCAAGCTTAGCATAGAATTTGCACACATTACTAAGGTCAATGGGAGCTTTGCACCCCCCAGCACCACCTTAATAATGCATGCTAAGCCTAACACTAACCTTTCTGGCTTCCTATTCACAGCTCCTACTTTGCTCTTCCTTCATTGCCCCCTCACATCTTCATCACTTTTTACTAGGCAGGTGGACTGGAAAGTGTGCGTGTTGTGCATGTGTGTGTGTGTGTGTGTGTGTGTGTGTGTGTGTGTGTGTGTGTGTGTGTGTGTGTGTGTGTGTGTGTGTGTGTGCGCTGTAGACAGAAATGTATTATTTTGTACTCAAAACCTAAATGTATTGCCCGAACCACCCACTCATCATTTTAAAATGTACTCAACCCTCAAAATGCTACTCCCAGACATATAGGAAGGCGATATGTTATGTTCAAACATTGCCATTTATATCAATAAAAAAGCTATTTTTGCGGTGTATTCCTTTTACACAAGCATTCTATCTATACCTCTGTACTGTAAATATTTGTTTACACAGTTTTAAGCATTCTGTGCTTTTTGAGTTTTGAAGTTTCCAAGAGTTGCTCAGAAGAAATGTAATCATTTGAGAATAAGTACGCCTCGCTATGCCCTTGTGTGTGCATTTGACAGACAGAGGGAGAAAGAAGCAGAGAAAGAGAAGGACTGAAAGAAGGATGAAATTTCAACAACTAGAAATGACTTTGTCCAAAACTAATTACATAGTTAGTAATTCAACAAACCGACCAGCACCACGACTGTAAAAACGCTTTTATTGAACCAAGCAGTTGTACAGATAAAAACACTTAGCGCTTTCACCCACTACCATTGTTGGGCATCATCAGAGTGTAACTAAATTAACACAATCCACTCCGGATTCAGGAAGGCTTACACGGAGTTTAAGAGTAGTGTAAGCCTCCGTGTAAGCCTCCCGATCCAGGAACAGCCCAAACCTCCGTGTAAGAGACAGCTAAAACGTCTCTTACACGGACTGGGCGTGGAAATGCTCAATACCTCATTTGCAGCTGAAAGATATGCAAATGAGGTATTTGAGCGATCCAGGAAGCCCAAAGCAGTCCGTGTAATGGACGTTTTAGCTGCAGAAATGTACTCAGCTGACAACTGAGTACATTTCTGCAAAATTGACAACGGAGCTATGTCAGCTCCAAATAAAGGGTGCATATGTTTCATCTAGCATGCCAATGGCCAAATATGTGGCCATTGGCATTAAAAAGTGTTGCAAAATTATTTAAACTAACTTTTTTTTTTCGTGGGATTTTGATGTTTAACTGCAGCGCACACCCGCGCAAACGGGGTGCGCTGCTCAAAAGTGAAAACCGAAGCTTATAAGCCCACAATTGTGGGATTTATGTATTACATGGAATGACAATGCAGGGACTAGCAGACCAAAAACAATATGGCCTCCGTGTAGTGGTTGTCAAGGGGGGGAAGCTCCGTGTAAGACATGTAACTAAGCATTACTAGGCAATCCTATGTAAATGAGGGTTACAGTACTGAATCACACTGCCACATAGGTAATGAGCACTTTCTGAGTAGTGTAAGAGTTATAGAAGGGGGAGGAATAGAGTAAGAGGTAGGTGACATCACGGGGGGAATGATAGAAATAAATGTATCACATTGGAGGGCAGTGTAACGTGACAGATAAAAGACAGACATCAGGGAGAGAGGTGTGTCCCAACAGAACACTAGGAAAGTCAAGAAATAGAGGGTGCACACTATCCCCACACTCCAACTTTCTTGATATACTTGCATGCGCGCGTGTACGCGCATGTAAGGCAGGTTCAACATGTGGGAGCGTGTTGCAAACCGTTTACAATGGTTTGCGCGGGCGTGCACATGTGGAAGGCAATGTAAACAGCAGGAAGCCTGTTGCCTGATGTATAAGGCTGTGTGCACGCATTTTACCATGAATCAGCCCAGTTCAAACCGTGTAAGGATGTGGGCGCGCGTTTAAGTCACTGTGAGCATGCTTATGCTGGTGTGCACATTGCTCCCCTTGAGGAAACAGAAAGGAAAAAGGAAACAACCAGATTACAGGGAAGCTGTCAGAGGATACTGCTGGAGTTAATTGGTGGAAACAATTGGAAGCAGGCAATTACACAGGCAGACTAGAAGCCCAACCCAGTACTTAAAACACTGCAAACAGCAGTGCAGGCTGTTTCTCACAAGAGATACTGCAAGAAAGGAGTAAGCTATCAGAATTGAAAACTGAAAAAAGCTGAACTCAGAGCAGAAATGCTAGGGGCTGCCATAGCTGTTATAATCAGGCATAGGCGAATTGCTGAGGGTGGTGACAATGCAGATGCTGACAGACAACCCAGAGTGAGGAGGAGGAGAGTATACAGACCCAGGGTCACCTACCATGGGTTACATGAGCTGGAGATAGTAGACCGCTACAGAGTGGACAGAGACCTTCTGCAGAAAATTGTTGAGCTGTGCAGGCCACGTCTCACACACAGAACCAACAGAGGGGAACCCATCCCAGTGGAAACCAAGGTATGTGTTGGCCTAAGAATACTAGCAACAGGTACCTTCCAGAGACCAACTGGTGATATGATGGGGATATCACAGGCATCAGCCTTCAGGGTACTGCACCAGTTCCTGGATGCCATGTCAGCACATGTCGGTGATCATGTATATTTCCCCAATGCCGTGAGGTATTGGCCAACAATATACATCTCTTCCAGCAAATAGCGGGATACCCTGAGGTACTGGGTGCAATAGACTGCACGCACATATGCATCAAAGCACCAGCTGGTGAGCGGGGTAGAGCCTATATTAACCGCAAGGGATTCCCCTCCATCAACTGCCAGGTTGTGTGTGATGCCCAGGGCTTAATAATGAATGTGTGTGCTGGCTGCCCTGGGAGCTACCACGATTCCCACATCTGGCATCTGACACAGCTGTACCAATCATTTGCCAGTGGGGACTTCCCACACGGACACCTAGTGGGGGATGCAGGTTATGCACTTGAGCCGTGGCTGATGACACCCATCAGAAATGCACACACACCTGAACAGGAATGCCATAATGAGGCACACGAACAAACACATAATGTCATAGAGTGTGTGTTTGGGCTGCTCAAGTCACGGTTCCAGTGTCTGGACACATCTGGTGGAGCCTTGCAGTACACACCAACTACATGTACCCAAATGATCATGATATGTGCTATGCTACATAATATGATCCTGCGGAAACAGCTGCAGCAGGACCAGCATAGGGCTGGGCCAAACATACCCCCACCATTGCCAAGGCCACCACAGGCAGAGGGTGACTCGGAGGAGGAACAACCTCACCTTGCCCCAGTAGGCAGAAGGAGGCATGCCCAGTATGCCCTGGCCTTGGCAAAGAGGCAACGCATAGCACATACACTGGCTCAGTAGGAACACTGGGACTGATACCCCCTCTGACTCACTCATATAGTAACAGGGATGCCTAATATGACACAACCTGCTTTCAAACATGTACAGGGAGTGTAGTATGTGCATCCGACAGAGGCAGCCCTGCAGCACCACCTGAGGCATGAATGCCATGTGTTAAGTAATGTAACACCATGTACCATATGCACACCTGAGGACCCTGACTAACATCCACCCTCACCAATCATAAACCACAAAAACACAAACCCACCTTCATAGATACCACAAGGGATAGGAACCTAGATGTAATGCTACCCAATGCCAGAAGTATAAACAGCAAGATGCGTGCAGTGTAAACGCACACAGTATAGAGAATGTAGATATCAGTGCTGTAATAGAAAACTGGGTCAAAGCCCACATCAGCACCCTGACACTACCAGGTCACACCTCATACAGTGATGTACATGTGCAAAAACATGGAACAAGCTACAAAACGAGGGTGACTAGCAATAAATGTCATGGATAACCACACCCCCATGTTGGTACCACAACAAGAAGCAACATGGATTAGCCATGGTCAAATACCAATGGCTAAAACTGCCTACTACCATATAACTTGCTGCAGACCACTGTCCTAATAGCAGGAACCGCACCAGGCCTATGTTCATAGGTTCATAGGTTCATACTAGGCTATCTGCCCTAGGGCATTTATAAGCCTAGCCCAGAGTTTTGTGGCTTCCGCCACCCCTTTAGTTTGAAGGATAATATGCCCATTATTTTGCTGTGCCTCTGTCAAGCAGTGACACTGAGGTTATCCCTGGGGTATACCTGTGATCTCCCATCCATTGGTCAAGATTTCTCTTGAACAAAGCCAGTGAGGTGCTCTGCCTCACATGTACCGGGATGTTGTTCCACAGCATAGGGAGTCTCTGGGTGATGAATCTGTCCCTCCAGCACGTCCTATTAATAGCCGTGTTGAGGTTTAAGTCTCTTGCCCTTGTAGTTCTGATGGATTTAGAGGTTTTGAGGTGAAGCATGTTCATTAATTCCGGGTTGGACATGGCCTTGTATGTCAGGCACAGGTCACCTCTGAGCAGACGGTAAGTGACTGAATAGAGCTGGAGTTCCTTCAGTCGGGCAGCATAAGACATATTTTTGAGACCCTTTATCCTTCTGGTGAGGAATTTTTGGGGCCTTTCCAATTTGTGCAGGTGTCGGGTCAGATACATTCTGAATGGGGCATTGTACTCAATCATTGGTCTGATGAGTGATGAGTACAGGGGAACAATGACCTCCCTTGATCTAGATGTGAATCCCTGCATGATCAGGTGGGCAATGTAGAAGGTCTTCCTAACTACTTTGGCAACGTGAGTGTCAAACGAAAGGTTACTGTCAACCTGGGTGCCCAAATCCCTGATAACCTCTTCTGTGCTTAGAGGATTGCCACCTATATGGTAACTAGGGGTAACCTTGTTTTTCCCGAAGGGTATGACTATGCATTTTTTAGCGTTTAACTTTAGGCCATGGCTCTGGCACCAGTTATCCATTTCTATGAGACCCTTCTGAAGGATGTCTGTGTCAGATGGGTTTTCAACTATGGTTCCCAGTTTGCAGTCATCTGCAAACTTTGTCAGCCATAATCCTCCTGTGTTTGCTTGTACTTCTGAAAAGTAGATGCCAAACAAAAGTGGGCCCAGGACTGAGCCCTGTGGGACACCACTTGTGACAGGCTTGGAGTGTGACATGGCGCCAGCAACTCTGACCCTGTGGGTTCTGTCACTTAGCCAGTTTGCAACCCATCTTGTGACGTATGGGTTTACATTTAAGCTGGTGAGTTTTTCAATGATACCCGAGTGGGGTATTGTGTCGAAAGCCTTTGCCAGGTCAAGGTAGGCTGTGTGGACTGCCTTGCCCTCGTCAATGGCCTTGGTGACTGTTTCGAAAAAGTCAACCAAGTTTAAAAGGCATGATCTGCCCTTGACAAAACCAAACTGGGTTGGATCCAAAGTCTGCAAGTCCCCTATGTCTTTATTTATGAGTTCCATTATGATCCTCTCCATAGCTTTGCAGACCAGGCTTGTCAAGCTGATGGGACGGTAGTTCCCGGGGTCGGTGGAGGCACCTCCTTTGTGAAGTGGGACCACCGTTGCCATACGCAACTACTTGGGTACGTATCCTGAGGTGAGGCTAAGATTAAACAGCTGCCCTAACTGCGGGTTTAATTCCTCATTGAGTTCGTGGAGCACACAACCGGGGACACCATCTGGTCCCATGGATGCTGTGTTTTTCGCCTTGGATAGAGCAGTTCTCACCTGAGCATTTGAGATGTTTGGGGGGGCTACAATCCTCTGGTATAGATATCTCTCCTGTTGGGGGGGGGGGGAGGAATCTGCACTGAACCTGTCAGCCAGTATGTTGGCAATGTCTGTAGGTTCAGTGATTTTTACATCATTTTGAACTAATTCTGAGCATATCTGGGAGTTTCCTCCCAGGTTTCTAACATAGGTAAAAAAGGCCTTATGATTGTCTTTTGAGTCCTTAGTGATTTTTCTCTCAAAATTTGCCTTGGATGATTTTATGAGAGATCTCAGTTTTTTACTTATAATGAGCAGGGGTGTCTTCCCTTCTACGGATTTTGCTCTATCTTGTAGTAACTCCTTCCTTTTGTTGTAGAGCTTGTTTATAGCTGGGGTACACCAGACTGGACACTTGCCTTTGGTACAAAGAGTCTTTGTTTTGTTTGGGATTGCCTGATCCATGCAGTCCTGGAGGTGCTGGTAGAAGGCATTTGTAAGTGATTCAGCGGTTTGGGTAATGGTTTCCGCTGGCTTGAGGGCCTTGAAAGAGACCACACCAGTCTTTAGAAGTGTGAAGTTGGCTTTTGAGAAGTTCTTCACTGTGGTCTTTTTTATCTGGAGTGGGGGCGGGATGTGGACTTCCAGTGAGATTAGTTTATGATCTGATCTCACCAATGATGGGTATACTTCTGGTGTTGAACATTGTGACCCCATGTTCGTGATGATGAGATCTAGTATGTTGTCTCCTCTTGTGGGGATGGTGACTAGTTGTTCCATGGCATTTGAGTTTATGAACTCTAGGAACCTTTGGGCTAGAGTGTTGGGGCTTGAGTAGTGATCCCAGTCTATATTTGGATAGTTGAAATCACCCAGTATGATGGTGTTTGGAGATACATTTATCCCCTCCAGTGTTTTCAGGAAAGCTGTGTGAGGTTCCTGAGTTTGAGAGGGTGGCCTGTAACATGCTACAAACTGCAGAGCAGTCTTGCCTATGGTTAATTGCACCTGGATGGTCTCCGATGCATCGTGCGTTGCCACCAACCTTGAGGTGAAGGTGTCCTTGATAAATATGGACACCCACCCTCCTTTCTTGGTGTTGTCTGGATTTTGGGGCCAGAACGCATGATATGAGGTAACACCTGATAGTGCCAGGGTGCTGTCAGGAGCCTTGAACCAGGTTTCAGTCACAGCACAGACATCGATGTTCTCCATACTGAGAAGGGCTTCGAGTGCGTGCATCTTGAGGTTGAGACTTCTGGCATTGAGCAGCATTACCCTTAGTTTTTTCCTTTTTTGTGTTCTAGGGTGGTAGGTTTAGAATTTGAGCCTTGCCTAAAAAAGGCACAATGGGGGTGGCAAGAGCCTTAGCCAAAATCTGGAAGCCCAGGGGTGACAGGTGCAAGCCATCCCTTGCGAATCAGCGTGGCTTGTCCAGCATGTCATCCCAGGCAGACAGACATTGGATCCCCTTTGAATGACACCATAGTTTAAGCCAATTATTACAGCTGATCATCTTGTATCTGTATTGTGGCATCATTCTTGGTGAAGGTAGGATACTGCTCAAGGTCAGGGTCATACCTGCCTGGGCTACATAATCAGAGAGCTCCTATATGTCTCTTTTCATGTAGTCCAGGGAGGTACGTCTCAGGTCGTTCACACCAGCATGGACAATGACTGAGTCATACTTGTACTTGCAGTTGAGTGACCTGAGTGCTTGCATTATGTGGTGGATTCCAGCGCCCAATAGGCAGCTTACTGTGACCTTCTCCTTACTCAATCTGGTGAGCGGGACGTCAGTGTGTCTGACTATGGAGTCACCTATGATGAGTGTGTCTGGCATTGTGTTTGGCCTTAAGGGCTGTGACTGTTTGGCACACTGACTCTGTGGTCTATGTGTTGCATGTGCTGTGCCCTGTGGAGGCAGTTGTTTGGGTGTCTGCTGTGGTGGCCTCTGCTGGTATGGTAGATCTGTGATCAGAGCCTCCGAGTATGTCTTTGTGTGTTTATGTGTATGATTTGAAGTTGTGATAGTGCTATGTGAGACTGGGTTTGTGGTGTGTGTGGTTACCTTCTCCTCCTCTCTGGTCTTGCCAGTCCTGTGTTGAGAGAGATCAGCCTCCAGTTTGGCTATATAGTTGCATCTCTCGCATGTATTTGTGTTTTGTGGGAGAAGGAGAGGGTTGTCTGTGTACATGAGGCAATTGTAACATTGCCTCAATATTCCCAGGTTCACCAGCTGAGCAGGAGAGGACACTAGCAACTGATCCCTCAACATGCTAGAAGGAATAGACAAAAAATGTTGGAATACAGGAAGATATCAAGCCCCCCAAACCACATTATATTGCTTGACAGACAATACCAACACATACACCATAGTTTCATAGTTTCATAGTTTACTACTAGGCTATCTGCCCTAGTGCATCTATAAGCCTAGCCATAGTGATGTGGCTATTTCCATCCCTTATAATGGTAATAAGTGTACAGAATAGATTCCGAATATTGTGCCTCTGACTTAGTAGTGACACATTATGACCCCCTTACGTAATCGAATAACTTGACTGTGCCTCTGTCTAGTAGTGACACAGGGAGGACCCCTGGGGTAAACCTACAATCTCACATCCAGTTGTCCAGATTTCTCTTGAAGAGAGTCAGTGAGGGACTCTGTCTAACATGAACTGGGATACTCTGCTAGAGTGTGAGAAGCCTCTTAGTTATGACTCTGTCCCTCCAGCATGTCCTATACATGTATGTGCTGAGGTTCAAATCTTTAGCTCTCATGGTTCTGGTGGATTTGGATTGCTTGCAGTGGAGCATGTCCACCAAATCCTGATTGGACATGGTCTTGTATGTCAGGCATAGGTCACCTGTAAGTATGCGGTATGCTACTGAATAAAGCTGGATTTCCTTTAGTCTGGAAGCATATGACATGTGTTGTAGACCCCTGATCTTCTCGGTAAGGTACTTTTGGGGTCTCTCCAGCTGTTGCAAGTGCTGGGTGAGGTACATACCAAATGGGGCTTTGTATTCAATCATGGGCCTGATAAGGGAGAAGTATAGTGGTACAATGACCTCCTTTGATCTGGATGGAAAACCCTTCATGATAAGGTGGGCAAGATAGAAAGTCTTTCTAACCACTTTGGCAACATGGGTGTCAAACGAGACGTCACTATCTACATGTGTCCCCAGGTGTCTGATTTGTTTTCTGTGCTCAGTGGGTTGCTGTCTATGTATTGATTTGTGGGTACTTTGTTCCTCCCAAAGGGGATGACTACACATCAGTTGCATTCAGTTTCAGGCCATGATTCCGGCACCAGCTATCTGTCTTTGTGACGGCATTCTGTAGGATGTGTGTGCTGGCTGATGTATTCACTATGGTGCCTAGGTTGCAGTCATCTGCAAACTTTGTCAGCCACAACCCTCCTATGTTTGCTTTCACATCTGAAAAGTAAATGCCAAATAAGAGGGTCCCAGGACAGATCCTTGTGGGACACCACTTGTGACTGGCTTTGAATCTGACAAGGCACCTGCAATGTCGACTTTATGGGTTCTGTTTCTTAGCCATTTTGCAACCTATCCTGTGACATATGGTGTTATATTTCAGCTGTTGAGCTTGTCTATGATGCCTGAATGGGGTATTGTGTCAAAGGCCTTAGCCAAGCGCAGGTAGGCTGTGTGGACCGCGTAGCCCTCATCAATGGCCCTACTGACAGTTTCAAAATAGTCAACTAGGTGCAAAAGGCAGGATCTGCCCTGTACAAAGCTGAACTGGGTGGGATCAAGGGTCTGTAGGTCACCAATGTCTCTGTTTAAGAGCTCCATAATGACTCTTCCCATAGCTTTGCAGACTAGGCTGGTTAAGCTTGTGTGGTGGTAGTTGCCAGGGTCTGTGGAGGCATCTCCTTTGTGGAGTGGGACCACTGTTGCTGTACGCCAGTGTTCAGGTACATATCCTGTAGCAAGGCTAAGGTTAAATAGCATTTGTATATATGGGTTTAGCTCCTTCTGGAGTTCACATAGCATGCAACTGGGGATACCATCAGGTCCCATTGATGCTGTGTACTTGTCTTTGCTGAGTGCGGCTCTCACATGGACATCCGAGATGACAGTGAGGTTACATTCAGCTGTGATAACTATCTTCTTTTGGGGTGAGGGAGGGGAAAATTGCACTGAACCTGTCTGCCAGAATGTTGCCAATATCTGTCAGGTCACTGAAATATATGTTGTTGTGTACCAGCTCTGAGCATATCTGAGGGTTCCTACCCAGGTTTCTGACATAACTGAAGAAGGCAGTGTGGTTATCTTCATTGTCTTTGGTGATTTATGTCTCCAAGTTGACCTTGGATGTCTTTATGAGAGAATGTAGCTTTTTACTAGTGCTGATCACAGCTGTCTTCCCTTTAGGAGATGTAGCTCTGTCTTGCATTAGTATCCTTCATCTGTTATACAGTTTGTTTATGGCTGGGGTCCACCAGACAGGCCACTTTCCCTTGGTGGAGAGGGTCTTGTTTATATTTGTGATTGCATGGTCCATGCTTTCTCGGAGATGTCCGTAGAAAGCGTCTGTGAAGGAGTCACCATTGTGTGTTGTGGTTTCCACTGGCCCAGTGGGCTTAACGGATACCATCTCAGTCCGAAGAAGTGTGAAGTCAGCTTTTGAGATGTTTGCCACTATACTCTTTGAATTATACTAGCACTGACACAAGTGTAGACAATTTCCCAGAATCCATCAAACAAAATGGATATGCAAAATGTAACACTTCCACTAGAGGGGTAAGCATACTGGATGTGATAATCAGAAATATGTGTACTGGATGTCAAGATGAGAAGTGTATCCCTCACTGGTAAGACCAGACCATAGAGTAATCACACTGTAGTTACACATCCCGACCCCAGTCCCTGGCCAGGTTACCACAGTGAAACACATGTATAAAGCATAGCTTGTACCCCTACAAACCAATGTGGAATCCATGAAAAGCCCTGTGCAGGTCCAGAATATGGGACACACTGCAGAACATGTTATACAGGCATACCATGAACACAGCCAAGAGTGCTTGGAGTCTGCAATCACAAACAGCAAGACACAATGCCATACACCCAGGCATCTGGCATGCTGGACTCCAGCAATTACTAAACCATTGAAGAGAATGAGGAAGCTACCACATGATAGATCAAACATAAAAAGTGAAGTAATCAGTGATCACTAGTATGGTAATAAAATGTGTCCACACATACAATCCACTAAGGCCAGGCAAAACAAGTAGAATCTGTGAATCCAGTGGCAATGTGACACCTGTCCCAAGTACACACACAACAACAACTCACCCCAATAAATACAAATGTATGTGATAGACGCAACCAGGTAGCCAAACCAGAGCCTGAGCACCCCCAAATCAGTACTGTCAAAACTAGTCAGGAGGACAAGGTAACCACATACACCACAAACCCAGTCCCACATAGACCTACAACGACTGTAAACCAAACACATAAACACAAAAACATTCCCAGAGGCCCTAATTACAAACACACAACACCAACACAAGCCTCCAAAGCAGACACCCAATAAAACAACCTCCAGACATAGCACATGTAACACATAGTACACAAAGCTGGTGTGCCAAACAGTCACAGGACAGAAGGAGAAACAACATGCCTGATACAGTTGTAATAGGTGACTCCATAGTGAGACATGCTGCTGTTCCAGGGATGGCTTGCACCTGTTACCCATGAGCATCTGGATATTGCCTAAGGCTTTTGCAATCTACAGAGATCCTTTCGTAGGCAAGGCCAAAAAGACCAACCCACCTCCATAGAAAACAAAACTGGAAAGAAACAGAAGGGTAATGCTGATCAATGCCAGATGTGTAAACCTCAATATGCATGCTCCTGAGGCCCTCCCCAGTATGGAGAACATTGATGTCTGTCCAGTGATAGAAACCTGCTGCAAGCCTCGTGACAGCACACCAGCCCTAACAGGTAATACCACATATCATGTGTTATGGCCACAAAACCTGTAACAAAACATAAAAGGAGGGTGAGTATCCATATTCAGCACAGACACCCATACGTCCAGTTAACTGACAATGCTTATGTCATTGCAGTCCACCCATGTGCAACTAACCATAGGCAAGACTGCTGTACAGTCTGTAGCATGCTACAGACCACACTCTCACACACAGGAACCCCACCCCACTGTCCTGAAGACAGTGGACAGTATGAATGTACCACCAAATACAAAACAAGATACACACAAATTACCACATAGGTGGTAAACCATTATGTGTGGAAGGAGTAATCAGGGACCTAGTGACACAAGTGGACAGTCACCTGTTATGTGACAGTCACATCGCCAATTTGTCTAGGAAGACTGTCTATATTGGACACTGTATCATGAAAGGATTCACATCTACGTCAACAAAGGTCATTGTGCCCCTATACTGTTCCCCTATCAGACCATATTGTAATACAATGCCTCATTTGGGATGTACATTACCTGGCACCTGCAGCAGTTAGAAAGACCTCAAAGGTACCTCAGCAAGAGTCAGAAAGGGTCTCAAATATATCTCATATGCTGCCTGGCTGTAGACACCACAGCTGAATGCAGTCAAATACTGCCTACACAGAGGCATTGTATGTCTGTTGTACAAGTCCATGTCCAACACAGAAGTAATGGACATGCTCCACCCCAGAAAACTCAAAGCCATCGGAGCTGTGTGAGTCAGAGATGTCAACCTTAACACATAATCAAATAGGATGTGCTGGAGGGACAGATACCTAACCCTGAGTCTCTCCACACCCTGGAACAGAATACCACTACATGTTAGGCAGAGCCCCTCACTGACACTCTTCAACAGGAAGTTAGCAAAATGGATGGATAATTGTAGATGTACACTGGGGGTCTTTACTGTGTCATGTCCAGACAGAGGCACAGCTAAGTAAATCATAAATGGCCATAATATTCACATAGCAAGGGGTGGCAAAAGCCACACACACTGTGGCTAGGCTTACAAATGCCCTAGGGTGGATAGCCTAGTATGAACCTATGAACCTATTATGATACAAATTGTACAGGACACTAAGGATAACCCCAAGGCTGCTGCAACTGATGGTAGTAAGCGTGTTGTGAATTCCCAGATATGCTCTGGATCACACAAATAATACAAACAACATACCAAACACACACACGTATTGCCAACATACAATCTGACAGGTGCAGAGCAAACCCCCCCCCCTCATAATGCAAAATATCTTTCCCAGCAGACTGCTGACTCCCTGACATTATGTCAGCCTTACCACAGGATATGTACCCAAAGAGCAGTGTACAACAACAGTGGTTGTTCTCAAGAAAGGTGTCGCCTGAATGGATACTAAAAACAACCACCACAGAATCCTGAGAAGCTTGGTCTGCACAGCTATGGAAAGGATCAGCATGTACCGCAGACATAACGATATTGGGGATCTATTGACACCCGACCCTACCCAGTGTGGGTTTATGAAGTGCAGACCCCGCCCTTAAACATGTGTGACTCAGTTGAAACAGTAATTGAGGTCACTGATGAGGGCAATGTGGTCCACACAGTGTAGCTGGACCTTGCAAAGCCTTCCATACAATACCCTACGTGTTCAATATAGATATGCTCACCAGCTTATATATACACCCCAATGTCACTAGAGGGTTGCAAACCAGACCAACGACAGAACTGACATGGTCAGACATGCTGCAGCCATGTCAGACTACAAACCACATATAACAGGTATCCCACAAAGCTTGGTCCTGGGACCTTTCCCGTCTGGTATATATGCCCCATAGGTACAGGCCAACATGTAAGGACTGTGCCTGAACATGTTTGCAGAGGACTACAAACCGCCTAACATATCTGACACTCCAGCTGACACAAGCATCCCACAAAAGGGCCACATAGAAACAGACAACCGGTGCCATAGCCATGTCAGCATGTTAAATGGAGAAAACTGTATAGTCAACCTCTGTGGATATACAGTAAGTGACCACCAATTACCACATAGGTGTTAACCCATTACATACTTAACATGTAATGACAGACCTGGGTACACAAGGTGATAGATATCCTGCATTGGACAAACATGTGGCTGTAGTGTTAACAGAAACAATCCATATACCAACCTAATCATGAAGGTTATGACATCTAGATAAGGGAGGTCATTGTGGTTCTGCAGTTATCCTTCATCAGCGTTACAAATGACCACAACAGCCCGTGTGGGTGTACCTCAGCAGACACCTCCATCAACTGTAAAGTCCACAACAGTACCTCACCAGGAGTATCAAAGAGCTTGAACACATGTAATGTGTTGCCTGATTAAACAGAGTGCAACTCCACACACTGCCATGCTGGCCACCCAGACGCAAGCTGTGCCTGATGTAGAAAGCCATGTCCAAGCTGGAATCAATGAACATGCTGCACCTTGTACAATCTGAATGGCAGTGAGCTATGCACATGAGGGACCTGAACCCCAGCACTGACATACATAGGACAAGCTGTACTGCATTATCCATAACACAGAAGCCACCCCACGCATGAGTAAACTACCAGTACAGGTTATCCATAGAGTCACTCGTTGATTCTCCTCAACAGGAATCTTAATGAGTGGATGGGAGATGGTAGGTTTACCCTGGGTATCAATGTTATGTCACAGGTAGACAGAGGCACAGTATACTAAACAAGACATATGTCATGGCAAACTACACTTACAATGTGTCGAAGGACAAACACACTCTCTGACTAGCATTAGAAATGGCCTAGGGCACATCGGTAGTGTTTGCCAATGTACACCTATGTTGTGGAATACACTACTGATGTTGGATGAGGCTGTTGTAAGTAGTTCATATCTGAACATAATGCAACATGGTCAGATAGGTTCATAGGTTCATAGGTTTATACTAGGCTGTCTGCCCTAAGGCAGTTATAAGCCTAGCCCAGAGTTTTGTGGCTTACGCCACCCCTTATATGGAAACAATACTGTGCCCATTAGTTTGTTGTGCCTCTGTCCAGCAGTGACACAGAGACGATCCCCAGGGTAAACCTATGATCTCCCATCCACAGGTCAAGATTCCTCTTGAACAGAGCCAGCGAGGTGCTCTGCCTCACATGGACCGGGATTGTATTCCACAGCATAGGGAGTCTCTGAGTGATAAATCTATCCCTCCAACATGTCCTACTTATACCCCTGCTAAGGTTTAAGTCACTTGCCCTAGTGGTTCTGGTGGATTTGGAGATTTTGAGGTGGAGCATGTCCATTAATTCCTGGTTGGACATGGCCTTGCATGTCAGGCACATGTCACCTCTGAGCAGACGGTATGTGACTGAATAGAGCTAGAGTGTCTTCAATCTGGCAGCATATGACAGATGTTGGTGTCCCTTTATCCTTTTGGTGGGGGACTTTTGGGGTCTCTCCAACTGCTGCAGATGTCGGGTGAGATACATCCCGAATGGGGCATTGTACTCGATCATTGGTCTGATAAGTGAAGAGTACAGGGGAACAATGACCTCACTAGATCTGGATGTGAATCCCTTCATGATCAGGTGGGCAATGTAGAAGGTCTTTCTAACCACTTTAGCAACGTGAGTGTCAGAAGAAAGGCCACTGTCAACCTGGGTCCCCAGGTCCATGATAACCTCCTCTGTGCTTAGAGGATTGCCACCTATATGGTAGCTTGGGGTTACCTTGCTTTTCCCGAAGGGTATGACAATACATGTTTTGGCATTTAACTTCAGGCCATGGCTCTGGCACCAGCTATCAGTTTCCATGAGTCCCTTCTGAAGGATATCCGTGTCTGATGCACTGTCCACTATGGCGCCCAGTTTGCAGTCATCTGCAAACTTTGTCAGCCAAAGTCCTCCCATGTTGGCCTGTACTTCTGAGAAGTAGATGATGAACAATAGGGGGCCAAGGACCGAGCCCTGTGGGACACCACTTGTGACCGGCTTGGAGTCTGACATAGCACCAGCAACTCTAACCCTGTGGGTCCTGTCCTTAAGCCAGTTTGCAACCCATCTTGTGACATATGGGTTTACATTTAAGTTGGTAGGTTTTTCTACAATACCCGAGTGGGGTATTGTGTCGAAAGCCTTTGCAAGGTCAAGGTAGGCTGTATGGACTGCCTTTCCCTCATCAATGGCCTTAGTGACTGTTTTGAAGATGTCGACCAAGTTCAAAAGGCATGATCTGCCCTTGACCAAGCCAAACTGGGACGGGTCCAATGTCTGCATGTCCCCTATATCTTTGTTTATGAGCTCCATTATGATCCTCTCCATAGCATTGCAGACTAGACTTGTTAAGCTTATGGGGCGGTAATTACCAGGATCCGTAGAGGCACCGCCTTTGTGCAGATGTGCACAACTGAACCCTAACCAGGCTGTTGTGCACACTATGGAAATGTAAAGCAGTGATAGGACTAAAGCCCAGGATACTGTCCACCACAGTGAAAGTACTGAACCACTACACTATACAGTACTACAGTGTTAGGTCAGTATGAACGGATGTTGACAATTGTATGCAAAGTATCCCATGCAAAACCTGCAGGCACAGTATAATCCCTGTTGTGTTCACACAAAAAGCATTTGGACAGTAACTACACAACATGGCACAGAACACACAACCATAAACTGGAGATATTTGTTGAAGGTCACACTCATCCACAAATGTGATGGGCTGCAGAGTTCAACATATGGAAAGCTCACACTGGGCATGCTCACACACTTTGATAAATGAGACATCTTTCACACAACATGCCATGGGAAGGCTGAACTGGGCATGCTCACACACTTACTCCAAATGTTCCTCTTAGCAACTGGGAAAACACACCACAGGATGCTCATTCCCCTTTCTAAACACTGATGATGTCAGCACCCTATAAGTATATCAGGAGAAAAGAAATCCCCCCCATAATCTGAATAGTGTGCTCTGCTAATGCGTCCATCTCTAGTATCATAACATAGTTAGGTAGGGGTTTGAATCCAGCAAGTGTGTGTGAAGGGGTAAGTGTGTATGAAAAGAACATCCCTTTTGGCAACTGTGAAAACACACCACAGGATGCTCATTCCCCTTTCTAAACACTGATGATGTCAGCACCCTATAAGTATATCAGGAGAAAAAAATCCCCCAGTAATCCAAATAGCGAGCTCTGCTAATACATCCATCTCTAGTGTCATAACATAGTTAAATAGGGGTTTGAATCCAACAAGTGCCACGTGTGTGTAAAGGGGAGTAAGTGTGTGTGAAAGAAACGTCCCTTTTGGCAACTGGGAAAACACACTACAGGATGCACATACCCCTTTCTAAACGATATCACAATTATTTATGGCTTTTGATTCCAGACATGTCACATGTGTTTTGCTCACACAGAATGCCCATGTGTGCGGGTTGTTTCTCACAATAATGCATGACATTGATTAAACCAGTTATGGCAATGCACACATGATGCATGTTTGTGCCAAATACACATATGTACCTGTGACCTTCAATAGTTACCATGTGTGATGCCTGCCACATGTGAATACATGGTATTTGCACAAGGTAACATTATGACTGTGGTCTTCTGTGCAGGTGCTGCATGTGGGATGTGTATATACAGTGTGAGATGTAGATGCTATCAACCTAGTAGTGAGGGATACACACCTGGTCTGGGGCATATAGTCTACATGTTGTTGATGAACAGATGCTGCATGTTTTCACCTGTTGTGGGAGTGGTACGAAGTTGTTCCATAGTAATGCAGTGACCGCATGCTAAGAACCGTTCAGCTAGGGTGTTGTAGCTACAGTAATTCATTAGCATTCAGTAATATGTCAGCATTCCTGGTGAGGGTCTGATGCCAACCAAGGTCAGGGTTCTACCAGCCTGTGCCACTTGCTCAGTGAGCCCTTCCATGTTCCCTATCATGTATCCCAGTGAGGGACATCACACATCAGCTGTAGTGGCATGGACAATGACTGAGTCATATGTGTCCATGCATCTGACTGACCTGTATGCTTGTGTTATGTGATGGACCATAGTGCCCCATGAGCATATCACTGTGACCTTCACCTTGTCCAGCCTGGTGAGCATGACCTCACTGTACTGGACAATAAAAGTACCTAACACAACTGCAGCAGTAGTGTTGTATAGCTGTGCAGACTGTGCTTGTTTGGCACACAGGATTTGTGTGCTATGTGTTATGCGTGCTGTGTTCAGGCCTAACATATGCCTGTGTGCCAGCTGCAGAGGTGTCTGCCACTCAGGCAGGATGCTATCCTTAGACTCCATGAATGGCCCGGTGTGTTTCCGTGCTTGTATTGCTGTCAGTGTAGGTCCACATCAGACTGGTATTGCAGTCACTGTAGTATTTCATGCCACCTGACAGGTTATGCCAGTACTGGGTTCAGAGTGCTTAGTCCACAGTTTGGCCATGTGTTTCCATCTCATACATGTGTTGTACATCCATGGGTAGGGGATAGGGTTGACTGTGTACATGTGGCAGCTGTGACATTACTACATGACTCACATATTCCACAACTGTACCATAGAGGTGACTGACAACTGACCTTTGCACATGCAACCATAGTACTGAGATTGCATTGGTGATTAACAGCACATAGGGCCAATGGTGAACAAGATACATAGGTCCATATGTTCATACTAGGCTATCTGCCCTAGGGCATTTATACACCTAGCCAGAATGTGTGTGGCTTTCACCATGCATTGTAAATCTATCTTGCTATGCCCTTTTCCAAGGTTAGTATACTGTGCCTCTGTCTAACAGTGACACATAAGTGATACCCAGGGTAAACCTACAATGTCACATCCAGTCATTAATATTCCTCTTGAAGATAGTCACTGAGTGACTCTGCCTAACCTCTATTGGGATAATATTCCAGAGTGAAGGGAGCCTCTGAGTTATGAATGTGTCCCTCCAGCATGTCCTATGTATATCAATCCTGAGGTTCAAGACTTTCCAGCGTGTAGCCTGATGGGATCTGGATATTCTGAGGTGCAGCATGGCCATTAAGTCAGGGTTTGACATGGCTTTATATGTCAGGCACAGATTGCCTATGAAGAGGCAGTATGCCACTGAGTAGAGCTGCTGTTTCTTTAACCAGTCAGTATGTGTCATCTGTTTGAGCCCTTTGATCCTCTTGTTGAGGTACTTTTGTGGTCTTTCCAGTTGCTGCAGGTGTCTGGTAAGGTGCATGCCGACAGGGCATTGTAGTCAATTATGGGCATGATGAGGGATGAGTAAAGAGGCACAATGTCCTCCCCTGATCTACATATGAATCCCTTCATGATGATGTGGCCTATATAAAATGTTTTCCTAACCACTTTGGCCATGTTGTTGTCAAATGAGAGAATGCTATCAACTTGTGTACCCCAAGGTCCATAATTCCTTCGTCTGCACTTAATGGATTAACACATATGTGGTACTTTGTGGTCACTTTGTTTTTGACAAAGGGGATGACTATACACTTTTGGCATTCAGCTTGAGGCCATGGCTGTGGCACAAGTCGTGTGTTTCCAAGAGGCCCTTTTGGAGGATGCGTGTGTTGGCTGGAGAGTTGATTATGACGTCCGGTTTGCAGTCATCTGCGACGTGCTCAGCCACAGTACTTCCATGTTGGCCTGTACCTCTGATAAATATATACTGAACAAGACAGATCCCAGGGCTGAGCCTTGTGGGACACCACTTGTAACTGGTTTTGAGGCTGACATGGCTCCAGCAATTCTAACCATGTGTGTTCTGCCCTTGAGCCACTGTGCAATATCTGTAGTGACATAGGGGTTAATATGTACACTGGTGAGCTTCCCTAGAATGCACAAGTGGGGTATAGTATCAAAGGCTTATGCAAGGTCCAGGTAGGCTGTGTAGACCACCTTCCCCTTGACAGTGGCCTTGGAGACTGTTTCAAAGAAATCAAACAGGTTTGAGAGGCAGGATCTGCCATTAACAAAGCCAAACTGTGTATGATGACGTGTCTGTAGGTCCCCAATATCTATATTTATGAGGTTCATGATGATCCTTGCCATAGCTTTGCAGACCAAGCTATTCAGACGTATGGGGTGAATAGTGTCCAGGATCTGTTAATGCACCACCTGAATGTAGAGGGACCACTGTTGCTGTACGACACTCTTTGGCCACATATCGTGTAGTAAGGCTGAGATTGAACAGTAGTGTTATGTCTGGGTGTAGCTCTGCTTGGGGTTTATGTAGGACACAGCCTGGGACACTGTCTGGTCCCATTGATGCAGTGTTTATTGCTTTGGAGAGGGCAGCTCTTACCTGAGCATCTGAGATGTCAGGGGGGGCAGCACTCTGCTGGGAGAAATATTTGCCCTTTTGGTGTGGAGGGGGGGGAGAAGGTAGCAGTGAACCTGTCCACTAGGATGTTGGCAATGTCTGTGTGTTTGGTATTTCTTGTGACATCTTGGACTACCTCTGAGCATATCTGGGAATTACCACCCAGGTTCCTAACATAACTACAGAAAGCCTTGTGATTATCCTCAGTGTCTTGTGGAATCTTCTCTCAAAGATGGCCTTAGACAATCTTATGAGTGCCTGTAGTTGTCTTCTAATACTCATCAGTGATGCCTTCACATTTTGGGAGTTTGTTGTATCATGTAGTAGCTTCATCCTTCTATTGTATAGTTTGTTTATGGCTGGTGTCCAGCACACAGGACGTCTGCCTTTGGAGGATTGGCTCTTGCTTTCATTTGGGATTGCATGATCCATGCATTCCTGAATGTGTCCATAGAATGCCTTTATACAGGTATCTGCAGTCTGATCCATATTTTCAACAGGCCTGGGGGCTTTGAAGGTTTCCACATCATTTATGAGGAGTGTGAACATGCTTGACATGAGTTGTTGACTGTATTCTTCTGTGCAGGGGGTGGCCTTGGGATGTGAATATCCAGTGAGATTAGTTTATGGTCTGATCTTACCAGTGAGGGATACACCTCTGGTCTGGAGCATAGAGTCCCCATGTTGGTGATGATCAGGTTCAGTATGTTTTCCCCTCTTGTGTGAGTGGTAACAAGTTGTTCCATAGCATATTGGTATATAAATTCCAGTAATCTGTGGGCTAGGGTGTTGGAGCTACAGTCATGCTCCCAGTCTATGTTTGGGTAGTTTAACCCACCCAATATAATGGTGTATGGACAGACCTACATATTTCCAACTGTTTTCAGGAAGGCCAAGTGCGGTTCTTGTGTTAGTGAGGGTGGTCTGTAGCAGGCTATAACCTGGAAGGCAGTTTTACCCATTGTTACCTGCATATGGATAGTCTCTGATGTTTGGTGCTTTGCCACCAACCTGGAGGTGTGGGTATCTTGGATGAATATCAATACACCCCCTTCCTTTTGTGGTTTTGTGCAAGTTTTGGGCCTGAAAAGCATGGTATGAGGTATAACTTGGTAGTGCTGGAGTGCTGTTGGTAGCCCTGAATCCGGTATCTGTTACTGCACAGATAGTGATGTTCTCCATGCTGAGGAATGTTTTGAGTGTGTGCATCATCAGGTTTAGAGTCCTGCAGTGGCATATATGACTGCTCACGTGGACAGATGCCAGGTAAGTCATATGCAAAGTGTCACAGGCAACATACATGTGCACAGGAGAAACAGTGACATTCTGTCAAGTGAGACATGAACATACATATAGTAAGCTATGCAGATGTCACTAGGAGTCCACAGAAGCTGTGTAACTCTGCATGGCAGGTTGGATCAGTATTCCAGGGTAACTGCAAGGAAACATGCATGCAAACATAGCTACTGTAAGCAGGGCTGCATGTAGTCCATTGTACAACAAACAAGCTAGGTAACACTGCAAATGCTCACCAGCTGACATATGAATACCTATGTCACCAAAGGTGATACTTACCAGACCACGGACAGAAATGACATGGCCAGACATGCTGCATCCCACATGAACACATATCTCAAGCAACACAGACCTCACAATGTCAGTGTTCATAACAGGCACAGCCCATAAGGCCAAACACAATGTGTGACACACCTATAATAGGTGATGCCATAGTCAGACACACTGATGTCCCGCCCTCCAGACTGAGCAAGGTGAGGGTCGCATTTAGCTACCTGTCGGGTGATAGAATATGCCACATAACACAAGCACTCAGGTCACTCCACAGCAAGTACAAGTATGAGGCAGTCATTGTCCATGCTGGTGTGAACAACCTGAGACGTACCTCCCTGGACCACATGGAAAGAGACACAGAGGAGCTCTTACATCACCCTCTCAAACTCAGGAATCCCACACAGCCTTCATGACGACACAGGAGAGTATAGTTTTCTCTGCAAGCACCATCATACTGGGTGACGTCAACTACCCAAACATAGACTGTGAACATTACTTAAGCCACAATACCCAAGCTCTAGGGTTCCCATAGTTCAGAAACTCTTTAGCTATAGAACAGGTAGTCAACATTCCCACAAGAGGGGGAAATATACTAGACCTGATCATCACAAACATGAGTACAAAATGCTCACCACTTGAAGTATATCCCTCATTGTTGCAATCGAACCATATACTAATCACACTGGAGTACTGGATCCCCCACATATGCAAACCTCAAACACATCGATGTGTGTGTGGGAAATGCCCCTATTAGCAACTGTGACAGTACACTACAGGATGCAGATTCCCCTTTTGAAACACTGATGATGTCAGCACTCTATAACTATATTACCTGAATTAAAGTTCTCCAGTAATTTGTATAGCGCGCTCTGCTAATGCATCTTTCTACAGTGTCATAACATAGTTAGGGAGGGGTTTGAATCCTGCAAAGAGAATGTATGTGTGTTAATATGAGTGGGGTTTGTGTGTGTGCGTAATGCTGAGAGGAAAAAGTGCCTTTTGCCAACTGGGAGAACACACTACAGGGTGCACATCCCTCTTCCTAAACACAGATGATGTCAGCACCCTCTAAGTACAGCATCAGAAAGGATTTCTCACCTTAATGCAAATAGCACACTCTGTTAATGTGTCTGTCTCTAGTGTCATAACACAGTTAGGTATGGGCTTGAATCTTGCAAATGGAAAGTATGTGTTTTAGGGTTAGTGTGTGTGCACAATGCTGGGGGTGGGATGTGGCTTTTGCCAAATGGGGCTATGCACTGCAGGGTGCACATTTCCCTTAACAAACAGTGATGTTGACAGCACCATATACAAACAACATGACAACAGACAACTGCCAGTACTCAGTATAGTGCTACATGCTACTGTAACACACACATGTACCAGAACATACCTAGATAGTGTTTTCAAACCTGAATGTGGCAAGTGTGTGGATGTGGGATGTTTCTGTGTGTGCATTTCCGTATGGAAAACATGTTGGATGTGGCAATCAGGGTGATGCACATTACACTTTTAAACTAATGAGGTTGCCTGCACCCTGTGAGTACAGGTAGAGATGAGGAAATCGGTAGTAATCCGAATAGTGCAATTTTCAAATGTGTACCTGTCATGTGTCGACAGCTACTCATGTAGGGTAATAAATAATGGAAATGGCAGGTGAGCGTGTGCATGTGTGGGGGGTAGCAGGGTGTGTGTAAATGCATGTGTGACGGAACAGATACATATAGCTGAATCTACAATACAGCACATGATGCACATTCCCATAGTCAATGGTAGCATGTGATGGTGTGCAGCTGGTACACTTTGGTAAGTAGTATGGGTGCAGATAACAATTCAGGACATTTATACAGTTACTGCAGCAGGAATGCTGGGATATACACACAATCATAGTGGAACAGTGAACAGTTACCAACATGTTACTACTTATACACATCTATGTAGTCACCCTGTGCATCAGCAACATGTTTACCCTTTCCTGCACTGATGTTGTAGTATGCAGGAGGTGGCACAATGTCATCATATGCACAGGGTGTGGGTTAGGTATGCCCAAGCCAGCCACTGCTACCGCCAATTGACATGTGTGTGTATGTGTGTTTGTGAGGGGCAGCAGTACAGGGTGGACCAGTGTTGGTGCAGTGTGTGTGTGTATGTGTTTGCCCTAGGTTTTATATTTCTGCATGTGTGTAAGCATGCACACAGTCCCACATAATAGCTGCCATGTACAGGGTTTTGTGGCCAGCCACAGACTGCACCTGTCAGGTCATCCAGATCAGTGTCTGTGGGCACGGACACGGTACCTGTGCCTGGCAGGGGTGCTATGGACCATATCCGGTACTAACCCAGACTGGGTACTGTCATCGGAAGCGGGTGTGTGTTGACTGGACACAGTTCCCTGTTGGGACTGTCCAGAGCCACGTGCACGTGGTCTCCTGGGGCGTCCTGATGACAGCACTAACCCAGCATTGCTGGGGCTGCTGCTGGCACTTGAGGTGCGTGAGTGGGCCTGTTGTCGTCGGCGGTGACTGCCAGCTGCTGCTGTTGCTGGCATATGGCCACGTCGACGCCGCAAACGCACACCATCGCCCTGGCCCATGGACATCTGGTTGTGGAGCAGCTGTTGTATGTCCCTGCAACGTCTGTCAATGACATCTGTGAAATTACGAATAGCATTCGCAATGTCACGCATGCCATCTGTCATGGCTGTGCAACATGCTGTCAGCTCCCTCAGACCCTGTCTGGTGTACCTTTTCATACGCACCTGTGCCTGCATAACAGTCCGAAACATAGTGGAGGTTGACATACCTCCTTGGGCACGTCGGCCAGAGGCAGTACGGCCACGGATGCCCCCACGAGAACCCATGGGCGACTGTCTGCATAACCAGACACCTACAGCAACTGGGAAAACCCCAACAGTACCTCATTAAGAGGATCAAAGGGCTCAAACAGATGCCATATGCTGCCCGGTTAAAGAAAGTCCAGCTGGACTCAGTGGCATACTGCCTGTTCAGAGGCAATCTGTGCCTGACGTATACAGCCATGTCCAACCCAGAAGTAATGGACATGCTGCACCTCAAGAAATCAGAATCCCATACGGCCACACGCTCAAGAGACCTGAACCTTAGCACTGAAATAAATAGGACATGCTGGAGGGACAGATTCATAACCCAGAGGCTCCCTTCACTCTGTAATGAACTCACAGTACAGGTTAGGCAGAGTCCCTCATTGACTCTCTTCCATAGGAATCTGGATGAGTGGATGGGAGATCATAGTTGTACCCTGGGTATCACTTCTATGTCACTGTTAGACAGAGGCACAGTATACTAACCTCGAAAAAGGGCATAGCAAAATAAATTTTAATTGGGTGGCAAAAGACAAACACATTCTGGCTAGGCTTATCAATGTTCTAGGGCAAATAGCCTAGTATGAACCTATGAACCTATGTGTACTGCTATACTGCTTCTGCCATATGTTGCATGTGTGTGTGTTGTGGGGGATGCGCAGGTAATGGCCAGATATTTCTGCACAGGCAACACTTCTGGAACACTCTGGGTGTTCATCCCAACATACTGTATGTGTGTTGCCACCCAACACTGTGATGTGGACACACATTACTCAGCCTGGATATACATATCCCAACAACACCACAAGCATAGTACACTACCTTGCTATGTATGTATGTAATTACACAGTTATTCACTAGTTAGGACTGTGATGCTATCCATGCAGCCCACTGGGCCAGTGGAAGCCACAACACACACTGCTGGCCCCTTTGCAAAAGCTTACCACAGACATCCCACATAGTGCATGTAATATGCACACACATATCTAACCCAGACCGTATGCACACCACTTATTTATCCTGTCCAGTGGACTACAGATACAGGCACATTGTATAACAATAGCAGGAGGCTACTGCAGCACAGGGCAGATTCACATGAAGGCAAGGCATCTGTGGTCAGCAGTGGTAAGATGCTTCACATTCACCAAATGCACATATATTGGCAACATTGTTGCAGACAGTTTAGGTGCAGGTATCCCCCCCCCCCATTCTCCTACACAAGTGGAATTAGTTATCACAGATGAATGTAACCTCCCTATCATCTCACATGTCCAGGTGAGGGCCACCCTCAACATTGCAGAACACACAGCATCACTGTTACAAAATGGTATCCCTGGATGTGTGATACATTCACCCCTAGAGGACATAGCACCACATTACAGACTGATAGTAAACCCTGGCCATACTACAGGATATGTACCTGAACAGTGCCATACATACACAGTGGTCCCACACCAATGAGGAGGAACCTCTACTGACCCTGTGAACTACTGCATCATATGCATAACTGGCCTTGTGTTCTAAGCTATGGAAGTTTTAAGTATGGATGACATGTACAGCAATATTACATATGTATATATATCAGGACTATGTACACACAACCTATCTCATGGACATACCTATAGACAGTGAACTGTGATACATTTGGAGGTTTCACAGTAAACACAGTATTAACCTGCTACTTTGCATTACCTGTGTTTGTGTCAGCTGTTGCTGTGTCAGTGGTGCTACTTGCTGTTTGCTGCTGCTGCTGCTGGTTTTGTTGCTGGCTCTTTCTTTTTTTTTCTCTCTCTCTCTCTCTCTCTCTCTCTCTCTCTCTTTCTCCATCGGTTTTTGTGCAATGAATGTATTGCATGTGTGGAGTGTGAGTACTGCATGCTTTTGTAGGTATCTGCATAGGTCCATGTGATGGCCTCTGCACCAATTGTAAGGCAGCATTTGCTAATTGCATGCAGCCAGTTGTGTACTGATTGCATGTCTCACTGTGATTTCAGGACAGTGCTATAAAAGGGTATGTGAGATAGGCATTGCCCTTTCAGATTGTAAGGGCGTGGACCATGCTGGTATGCTGTCGACAGTTTTCTGTGAGTGTGAAGGTTAGTACGTCTCTCATGCTTCATGCTGTGTTGTAAATTCAGGTTGCTGCTTTTCTCTCACCTGTTCCCTGTAGTGAGTGTGTATGCATACTGACACCTACAACTATATTTCATATGTATTAATATATATATATATATATATATATATATATATATATATATATATATATATATATGTACATATACATACTTTCATACATGTACATTAGCTGACATTATTGGGTACAAGCTAACAATTAGCAGGGCTGTTTCTGTTAACACTAAACTAGTATGTGAATCCAGTAATTGGGACAGTATAAGTCTACCTGACATGCTTTGGGTAGTACACATCCTATATTGCCTTTATCTTCATTCCTACTATTACATGTTCTACTTATTTTAGCACTATATTCCTGTATGAGAGTCATGGTTTACTGGTAGCTCATACAGACTAGTGTTACACTGGTCTTGTGGTAGGGCCTAATAGTATGCTTTTATTTTGCTTTCAAATTGAGTACAGGGCCTACCAATCAGAGTGCTGGAGGCACCTTTAAGCAGTTAAAAGGGTTAGTAGGTCTCACAGGAGTCAGGCTGTGTTGCAGATTCTGGTTGCTGCATTTATCTTCCCTGTTTCCTGTAGTGAGTGTGTATGGATACTGACACCTACCACTATATTTCATATGTATTAATATATATATATATATATATATATATATATATATATATATATATATATATATATGTGTGTGTGTGTGTACATATACATACTTTCATATATGTACATTACCTTACATTATTATGTACAAGTTAACAATTAGCAGGGCTGTTTCTGTTAACACTAAACTAGTATGGGAATCCAGTAATCTGGGCATTAAAAATCCACCTGACATGCTTTGGGTAGTAAACATCCTATATTGCCTTTATATTGATTCCTACTATTACATGTTATATTTATTTTAGCACTATGTTCTTGTATGAAAGTCATGGCTTAGTGGTAGGTCATGCAGACTAGTGTTACCAGCGTCCTGGGTTCGAGACTGACAGTGGGACTTTTTGTTCTTTCAGGATGAGTACAGGACCTGTCAATCAAAGTGCTGAAGCCACCTTTAAGCAGTTAAAATGGTTAGTAAGTCTCACAGGAGTCAGGCTGTGTTGCAGATTCTGGTTGCTGCATTTATCTTCACTGTTTCCTGTAGTGAGTGTGTATGAATACTGACACCTACCACTATATTTCATATGTATTAATATATATATATATATATATATATATATATATATATATATGTATATGTATGTGTACATATACATACTTTCATATATGTACATTACCTTACATTATTATGCACAAGCTACCAATTAACAGGGCTGTTTCTGTTAACACTAAACTAGTATGGGAATCCAGTAATTCAGGCATTAAAATTCTACCTGACATGCTTTGGGTAGTACACATCCTATATTGCCTTTATATTGATTCCTACTATTACATGTTATATTTATTTTAGCACTATGTTCTTGTATGAGAGTCATGGCTTAGTGGTAGGTTATACAGACTAGTGTCACCGAGGTGCTGGGTTCGAGACTGACAGTGGGAAGTTATTTTTCTTTCAAACTGAGTACAGGACCTGTCAATCAAAAGTGCCTAAGACACTTTTAAGCACTTAAAACCAGGTCTGCGCTCGTTTGCACGGAGCTCACGCATGCGCACTGGCGGTGAGCTCACAACACAAGCTTACACCCGCTTATTTTCTTTGAAAGAAAAGAAAAAGGGGTGACAGGAAAGTGGTGAAAAAGGGGTCACAAAGAGGGTAAAACAGTAGGGAAACAAGCTTGGAATTTGCAGGAAGGATGTAGGTGAGGCCCATAGCTGCCCATGTCTTTCTCAGCAACAGCTGTGCATTTGTATGCAATTTGGTGTGACATTTGGAACCTTCCACCCCTGAGAGAGGTGTCAGGACAACATTAATACCTGTTGTACAGCCAATTGTAATTAACAGTTTCAATGTCCAGCGGACATGTGTGCAACATGGACAGCTATGTATGGGGCGTAACCCTTTTTTGTGGGTACAGAGTGTCCTTTTTGTTTTTTATCAGGTGAGAGTGGTATGTCAGGTGAGGTAGTCGGTATAGCTGGGGAGGTAGGTTGGGTAGGTTAACAGACAAGACAGACAAGACGCATACAGGGGCGGTGTATGACACATGTGGGGGGGATTACACAATTGACGGGACGGAGGTTGGGATATCCAGGGCACATGAGCCCACAGATGGCAACAGTGGAACTGATATCCCCACCCATAGGCAGTTGCCACTGTTCCTTCACAGCCCAGGACGGGGCTGTGCTGGGGGCTGTGCAGGTGGGACAACGGGCATGCCCGTTAGCTGTGCCACCCGGGCCTCAAGCTGGCGTAGGGGCCCAAGAACAGAGTCTTGGATCTCCCTTCGCACCACAGACCGGACACCTTGGAGGGTGAGTGGACGGGCTCCTCCGGCCACGCTTGCAGAGGGGGGATGGGCCCCATCCCCTGCAGCACTTCCACCCGAAGGTGGCACAGGGACACCGGAAGAGGGTCCAGCCTGGGCACTAGTGCCAGGTGCAATCGCCAGCTGAGGTGGGAGAGGTGGGTCCGCTGGGACCTGCCTTCCCAAGCGTTCTGGGTTTATGAGTATGTTATGTTAGTTTGGGTTAGTAGCATATTATTCCATTCAAATTAGTTTTAACAGCATGCATTGGTATTCCCATTAAACAAACACCCAGATATTAACACCATTGAACAACAGGCATATCAATATCACATGCATTATTTGAACAGAAATACACAATCAAACAACATGCAGGGTTGATTAATGGCAACAGGCCATCAGGTTTGCAGGTATGAACAGGGCACATGCAACAACGGACATGCATATATTTTTGAAACAACAGGACAAATGTCCATGGTTAATGAAATGTTCACATACCAATATTTAGTGAGTTTTTTAATTTGCAATTATAGGTTGGGGTGGGGAAAGAAAATGATGACACATTATACATTAATATACATTTGTAATAGAAACACAATTAACTTGTGGGTGATAGTTTCAAAATGATTCTTTATTGACTGTCATGCTAGACCTGTTACAGATACATCACTATCCTAGTTATTGTGACTTTGATCAGATACATCCTCCTGCTACACTTTGATGACAGGGCAGGGGGCAACTATGGATGTTTAGTATGTCAGACAATCATTCATTCTATCTGAAAATTGTTGACTGTCATCACCATATACAGATTTTGGCTTAAACATTCAAGATTCAAACACACTGCAATCAGTTTGGGATGCTACTTTTTAATTCCCACATGCATGTAGTTTTGTAGAACCACACTGAGGCTTATATATTCAGGGGTTATTACTACTTTATTTATTGATACATGATCCTTTCAGTCACTCTCACACATCCTGCTATTTCACAGCTCAGGTTGGTACTTCTAGGCTTTTTTCACATATTAGACCTGTGGTGATTCAAACACTTTCCAGCAGCCTCACTTCTGTCATAATTCAGCATTTCAACAGGTGATATATCTCACATGTGATTAACTCAGCTTCTGATGCTGTACTCTTGAGACTACTGCAGGTTATACTACATTTAATTAATGGTGGGACATCTGTATTACAGAACTATTTATTTCTATCAATTATATTTCCAGTTTCACTTGCATACTGATGAACTTGTTGCAGCCATACCTGCAGACTTTCACTTGTTGCTTGCACATTCTCTTACTTTTAATCAATACACTGCAGTGTTCTGCTACGTGCTACACTATAATATTTATTTACAAGTACTAGGTGGGGTTACTAACCTGCATGGTGGCGCAGCTGCACCAGCCTGTGGTCATGCGCCCTTCGATTCATAGAGCGGACACCTGCAGCTGTAATACAAAACAAGTAATATTGGAATACACATCTCCATGGTATCAGCTAGTTGAATTCCTTACATACATAAGTAAAATGTAACTTACTCAGTAGTGGGGCGTTGGGCATATCCCGGGCCTCCTGGATCCATTGGGTCAACTGGTCTTCTTTCCGTCGCTTCAGGTCCGCATGGTGGTGACGGACCTGCTCACCAGTACATGGAATCCCAGTAGCACTAGTGAGATCATGAGCCAACTGGTCCCATGCCTCCGCCCTGTATGCTCCCCATGAGACCTGGCCCTGCATGAGTTGGGCCTCATGATGGTGAACTAGGAGCCAGACCATGTATCTGGACTCCTCAATGCCCCACCGCTGTGCTCGAAAGCAACGTCCCTCCCCTACTCCACTCATTCTGCCTGCAGGTCTATTCTACAATTGTTTCTGCTGTGTATTCCTGCCTATGGGTCTTATATATGCTGATTTTCCCACACATTTCTATGATTGGCCGTTTTGGAATTGTATCTACTTCACAGAAACTGCTTTATCATGCTCCATTTTGGATTATATCCCATATATATGCTATTTCTGCATTTCTAAGTACTGCTGTCATGGCTTAGTGGTTTAGTACCTTGACTCTAGTGTATGGTATCCTGGGTTCGAATCTGACCACTGATTTTTAATTTTCATGACTGTCTAGAAATGAGTTCAGGACCTGTCAGTCAAACATGCCAAAAGCACTTTTAAGCTCTTAAAACCAGGTCTGCGCTCGTTTGCGCGGAGCTACCGCATGCGCACCGGCGGTTAGCTTGTGGGTGCGGCACGCACCTCCGCGCAAACGATGTGCGCTGGGTTACACCTTAATTGGCTAGTAACACACATGTTCAGCTAAGCACACCTAGTTGCACACAGTTTGAGCCTGTTAAACCGGTGCTTAGCTACAAGCAATTTGCAGCCTTTGAAACACTACTCAGCTACGGGCACTCTGTCTCACAGCAGCTTAGCTATCACTACATTTCTAAATAATTTTATTATTGTATTACTTGAAATATATGCCCCATTTCATTCCATTTTACAAAAGGAAATACTTTTACATTTGTACAATACTGTCAGGTGCCTTTTTAGTGCTTATTTACAAAAAAAAAAAAAAAAAAGGTTGCTGTGTGGGCTCAAACCTTGCCTGCCTGCTCTTAAGCCGACAACTCTACCGCTATGCTATTACTTCTTGGCTTACTTTACATATTTAGTTCTTATATCCTTTTCCACTGATTGCTAACCGCAGTTACACTAGTAGCACACCCACGCACATGAGCGCACACAGTAACAAACATTTACGGGGTTTAAAAAAAATAAAACAGTTTTTATTTTCATTTTATAACATCTGTTCATGTTTTACATTGCTGGTCTGTGGGGGCATGTGTTGTGTAGTGTGTTTATTCACATTTCCATGGCCTCTCTCGTGGCTGTTTACTTTCAGCCATTCTAGACTTCCGGGGGCGTGTCCGCTTGCAGGGCTTAGCCTACGGACACGCCCCCTACTGTCTTACACAGACCGTGTAAGAGTTACAGTGTGATTCAGCATGCCTCATGCACCTCATGCATATGCATGACATGCTGACATCACACCGTTTAACTGCAGCCTCCGTGTAAGAGTTATAACTCTTACACGGAGGCTTCCTGAATCTGGCCCTATGTCTATAAACTAAAAATTGTTGTTTTTGTTATGTATATAAAATGTATGTAGAATAAAAATGTAAACTGTATATGATATAATTGTATATAAATAAATAAATAACTTGTTAAGTGTAAATATACAATATAATCTATAATATATATTTTATCTGTACAACTGCTTTATTCAATAAAAGCATTTTTACAGTCGTGGTGCTGGTCGGTTTGTTGGATTACTAGTCTATACCTGTGTGTAGTCATCTTATGTTTAATTACATAGCTACTTGTTATTTTTAAATTAAACTTAGAGCTGTCTACAAAACTAACTAAAGAACATATATGACTATCAGGAAACCTAGAAAGTTGAAACAAATGAGAATTTGTTAATTTATTCATAGATAAGTACTTGGCAATCAATCTGCAATCCATTATAAGCCAAGCCAAAATTTGTGAGGCCACTTATCTTTTTAGTTAGGAATCTCAGAAGATTTGTCAATTTGAATAATATGCTTAGACAAATACTTGCCAAAAGGGACATTATAATAAATAATAGGTCTGATACAAATAAAGGGAATTAGAAACATCTTTGGATCTAAAGGAGATGCCTTTGGAAATTAAATAAGTCAGACAGAAGTCTTTTGAATCTACTGCAGAGATGTGATTGGCAAAAGATAAGGAATTATCAGCAGGAGGGAAGACATTCCTCATGACAGTGTCTAATTGGGGTCTATATCATCCTGTCGAACTCTTAAAAGTTCGAACGTCATATGGTCAACACCATATGATTGAACTTTTAAAAGTTCGGATGTTTCAATGGAGATCTCGGTACAGTGTGGAATGGAAAGATTTTCCTTTTCTGCACTTTAGTGCGATCTTGGAGTTGGTCGATTTAAAGAGTGAGGGGTGTGAGGGTGCAGGGTAGGTTTTTTCTTTGGTTTATTTTTTTTATTACATTTTCAAACTTTTAAAAGTTCGAACATTTGGTTTCGACCATATGACATTCGAACTTTTAAAAGTTCGATTATGTAATATAGATGATCTAATTGGAGGTCTGTGCATTACCTATATAGTATGGAAAAGTGTTTTGTTTACCAAACTTAGGTTCATAGGTTCATAGGTTCATACTAGGCTATCTGCCCTAGGGCATTTATAAGCCTAGCCAGAGTGTGTGTGGCTTTCACCACCCCTTAGGATGAGAATACTATACCCATTAGTTTGCTGTGCCTCTGTCCAGCAGTGATACAGAGATGATTCCCGGGGTAAACCTACGATCTCCCATCCACTCGTCAAGATTTCTCTTGAACAGAGTCAGTGAGGGGCTCTGCCTCACATGGACTGGGATTCTGTTCCATAGTGTAGGGAGTCTCTGGGTGATGAATCTGTCCCTCCAGCACGTCCTATTTATATCCGTGTTGAGGTTTAAGTCTCTTGCTCTCGTGGCTCTGGTGGATTTGGATTTTTTGAGGTGGAGCATGTCCATTAATTCCGGGTTGGACATGGCCTTGTATGTCAGGCACAGATCACCTCTGAGCAGATGGTATGCGACTGAATAGAGCTGGAGTTTCTTCAGTCGGGCATCATATGACATATGTTTGAGCCCCTTTATCCTTTTGGTGAGGAACTTTTGGGGTCTTTCCAACTGCTGTAGGTGTCGGGTAAGGTACATTCCGAATGGGGTGTTGTACTCAATCATTGGTCTGATAAGTGAAGAGTACAGGGGTACAATGACCTCTCCTGATCTGGATGTGAATCCCTTCATGATCAGGTGGGCAATGTAGAAGGTCTTCCTAACCACTTTGGCAATGTGAGTGTCAAAAGAGAGGTTACTGTCAACTTGGGTCCCCAGGTCCCTGATAACTTCTTCCGTGTTTAATGGATTACCACCTATGTGGTAATTAGGGGTTACCTTGTTTTTCCCAAAGGGTATGACTATACATTTTTTGGCATTTAGCTTAAGGCCATGGCTCTGGCACCAGTTATCCATTTCTATGAGACCTTTCTGGAGGATGTCTGTGTCTGATGGAGTGTCAATTATGGTGCCCAGTTTGCAGTCATCTGCAAATTTTGTCAGCCACAATCCCCTATGTTTGCCTGCACTTCAGGAAAATAAATGCTGAACAAGAGGGGCCCAGGACTGAGCCCTGTGGGACACCGCCGTGACCGGCTTAGAGTCTGACATGGCACCAGCAACTCTAACCCTGTGTGTTCTGTCCTTGAGCCAGTTTGCAACCCATCTTGTGACATATGGGTTTACATCTAAGCTGGTGAGCTTTTCTATGATGCCCGAGTGGGGTATTGTGTCGAATGCTTTTGCTAGGTCAAGGTAGGCTGTGTGAACTGCCTTACCCTCATCAATGGCCTTAGTGACTGTTTCAAAAAGTCGACCAAGTTCAAGAGGCAGGATCTGCCCTTGACAAAGCCAAATTGGGTAGGATCCAGTGTCTGTAGGTCCCCAATGTCTTTATTTATGAGTTCCATTATGATCCTCTCCATAGCTTTGCAGACAAGGCTCAAGCTTATGGGCGGTAATTTCCAGGGTCCGTAGAAGCACCGCCTTTGTGGAGTGGGACCACAGTTGCCATACGCCATTCTTTGGCACGATCCTGTAGTAAGGCTAAGATTAAACAGCAGCCTTATGTGTGGGTTTAGTTCCTCATTGAGTTTGTAGCACACAGCCGGGGACACCGTCCGTCCCATTGATGCTGTGTTTTTGCTTTAGAGAGAGCAGCTCTCACCTGGGCATCTGAGATGTTTGGGAGGCTAGACTCTGGTGGGATAGATATTTCTCCTTTGGGGAGGGAGGGAGAAATTTGCACTGAACCTGTCTGCCAGTATGTTGGCAATGTCTGTGGGTTCAGTGATTTTTTATCATTTTGGACTAATTCTGAGCATATCTGGGAGTTTCCACCCAGGTTTCTAACATAGCTAAAGAAGGCTTTATGGTTGTCTTTGTGTCATTAGCGATTTTTCTCTCAAAGTTGGCCTTGGATGATTTTATGAGTGATCGTAGTTTTTGCTAGTATTGATCAGAGATGACTTCCCATTTAGGGATTTTGCTCTGTCATGTAGTAGCTTTCTCCTCTTGTTGTAGAGTTTGTTTATGGCTGAGTCCACCAGACCGGCCTGCCTTTGGTGGAAAAGGTCTTGATTTTATTAGGGATTGCTTGATCCATACATTCCTGGAGGTGCTCGTAGAAGGCATTTGTAAGGGTTTCAGCAGCGTGGGTTGTGGTTTCCACTGGCTCGGGGCCTTGAAGGATACCACTCCAGTCTTAAGAAGTGTGAAGTTTGCTTTTGAGAAGTTCTTCACTGTGGTCTTTTGCTGTGGGTGGGGTGGGATGTGGATCTCCAGTGAGATTAATTTATGGTCTGATCTCACCAATGAGGGATATACTTCTGGTGTGGAGCATTTTGTCCCCATGTTTGTGATGATCAGGTCTAGTATATTTTCTCCTCTTGTGGGAATGGTGACTAGTTGTTCCATAGCATTTGAGTTTATGAACTCAAGGAACCTTTGGGCTAGGGTGTTGGGGCTTGAGTAATGTTCCCAGTCTATGTTTGGGTAGTTGAAGTCACCCAATATGATGGTGTTTGGAGAGACATTTATACTCTCCAGTGTCTTCAGGAAGGCTGTGTGGGTTTCCTGAGTTTGAGAAGGTGGTCTGTAGCATGTTACAAACTGTAGGGCAGTTTTACCTATGGTTAATTGCACCTGGATGGTCTCCGATGCTTCGTGCGTTGCCACTAACCTGGAGGTGTGGGTATCCTTTATGAATATGGATACTCCCTCCTTTGTAGTTCGGTCCAGATTTTGGGGCCGAACGCATGATATGAGGTATAACCTGATAGTGCTGGGGTGCTCTCAGGAGCCTTGAACCAGGTTTCAGTCACAGCACAAACATCAATGTTCTCCATACTGAGGAGGGCTTCGAGGGCGTGCATCTTGAGGTTTAGACTTCTGGCATTGAGCAGTATTACCCTTAGTTTTTCTCCATTTTGTTTTCTAGGGCGGTAGGTTTATCATTTGAGCCTTGCCTAAAAAAGGCACTATGGGGTGGCAAGAGCCTTTGCCAATATCCGGAAGCCCAGGGTGACAGGTGCAAGCCGTCCTTGCGAAGCAGCATGGCTTGTCAAGCATGTCATCCCAGGCAGACAGACATTGATCCCCTTAGAATGACACCAGTAATTAAGCCAATTATTAAAGCTGATCATTTTGTCTCTGTATTGTGGCATCATTCTTGGTGAGGGTAGGATACTGCTCAGGGTCAGGGTCATACCGCCTGGGCTACATAATCTGAGAGCTCCTCTATGTCTCTTTCATGTAGTCCAGGGAGGTACGCCTCAGGTCGCTCACACCAGCATGGACAATGACTGAGTCATACTTGTACTTGCTGTGGAGTGACCTGAGTGCTTGTGTTATGTGGCGGATTCTAGCGCCTGACAGGCAGCTAACTGTGATCTTTTCCTTGTTCAGTCTGGTGAGTGGGATGTCAGTGTGTCTGACTATGGAGTCACCTATAACAAGTGTGTCTGGCATTGTGTTTGGCCTTAAGGGCTGTGACTGTTTAGCACACTGACTTTGAGAACTATGTGTTGCATGTCTTATGTCTTGAGGTGGCAGTTGCTTGGGTGTCTGCTTTGGAGGCCTCTGTAGTTTTGGTAGATTTTTGATCAGTGCCTCCGAGTATGTCTTTGTGTGTTTATGTGTTTGTTTTGCAGTTGTGATAGTTCTATGTGAAACTGGATTTGTGGTGTGCGTGGTTTCCTTCTCCTCCTGTCTGGTCTTGCCAGTCCTGAGTTGAGAGAGCTCAGCCTCCAGTTTGGCTATATAGTTGCATCTCTCACATGTATTTGTGTTTTGTGGGAGAAGGAGTGGGTTGTCTGTGTACATGAGGCAATTGTAACATTGCCTCAAGATGCCCAGATTCACCAGCTGAACAGGAGAGGACGCTAGCAACTGACCCTTCGACATGCTAGAAAAAGTGAAAAAGTTTGCTGTGTAACTGAGTCAGAAGGGACCTATAGGGAAATGGGTACTCAAGGGGATTCTAGGCTAATGTAGTACTTTGTTTAGTATACAAGTACTTTACCTATATAAAAATGCTTTAGGAGCAAGTGCTGAGCTATTGAGATAGAGAATAGACTGTTTAGATTGCAAGTAGAGAAGTTCTAAGGGAAAAATTGAAGAGCAGACTTTACGGAGCCAGAAATAGTTTAACCTTGTTTAACCGGGCGCTGCCCGATGGTGCTCTATGGGCAACTCCGAGCTAAATCACGCCAAAGCGCGCTAAAGCGGGCTTTATAGCAGGGGGTTGAAAAGACCTAGGAATTGACCCAAAATGGCCAATAGACTACAAGTTTCTGGCTGGAACCACTGCTCTAGGGACAAATAGGCTGCTCAGTGCTCCCCACTCCCACTGGTGAACAAAGAAGCTTCCCTTTATCCAAATAAGGATATGGAATAGCACAGGAACCAAGCCAAAGCCCAGAGATCAGCAAACTCTGAAGACTGGACTATTCTAGTTCAGTAAGGTGGGAAAACAAGATTTTTTTTTTTTTTTTTTTACAGAAAACAGAGGAAAACAGACAGTAAATGCTATAAATGCTTTTAAACGGCTAGCGACTTGAGTGTGTTAGCCTACAGGTAAAATTAAGCAACAAATAACTTTTTAAAAGTGCAAAACAGTTAATCAACACAAAAACAGTTTAAATAGAATGCAGAGCTGTATAAACAGGCGAAAATGCAGTCGCTAAGCAGTAAATAATCAAAAGCCAGAAAAAATACTTAAATCAGGAAAAAGTCACTCTTTTGCTCTCTGCTGCTTGTAGAACTCTGCAGGACACCACGAGGAGCTGTGCTGAGTTGAATACAAGCTAAAAAGCCTAAAGCGGGCTTTATTACAGGGGCTGAAAAGAGCTAGGAATTGACCCAAAATGGCCAATAGACTACAAGTTTCTGGCTGGAACCACTCCTCTAGGGACAAACAGGCCGCTCAGTGATCCCCACTCCCACTGGTGAACAAAGACGCTTCCTTTATCCAAATAAGGATATGGAATAGCACAGGAACCAAGACAAAGCCCAGAGGTCAGCAAACTCTGAAGACTGGACTATTCTAGTTCAGTAAGGCGGAAAACAAGATTTTTTGTTTTTGTTTTTTCTTTTGCAGAAAACAGAAGAAAACAGACAGTAGATGCTATAAATGCTTTTAAACGGCTAGCGCACTTGAGTGTGTTAGCCTACAAGTAAAATTAAGCGACAAATAACTTTTTAAAAGTGCAAAACAGTTAATCAACACAAAACAGTTTAAATAGAATGCAGAGCTGTATAAACAGGCGAAAAAGCAGTCGCTAAGCAGTAAATAATCAAAAAGCCAGAAAAAAATACTTAAATCAGGAAAAAGTCACTCTTTTGCTCTCTGCTGCTTGTAGAACTCTGCAGTACACCACGAGGAGCTGTGCTGAGTTGAATACAAGTGAAAAAGCATGCTAAAGTGGGCTTTATTACAGAGGGCTGAAAAGAGCTAGGAATTGACCCAAAATGGCCAATAGACTACAAGTTTCTGGCTGGAAACCACTCCTCTAGGGACAAATAGGCTGCTCAGTGCTCCCCACTCCCACTGGTGAACAAAGACACTTCCTTTTATCCAAATAAGGATATGGAATAGCACAGGAACCAAGACAAAGCCCAGAGATCAGCAAACTCTGAAGACTGGACTATTCTAGTTCAGTAAGGCAGGAAAACAAGATTTTTTTTTTCTTTCTTTTTTGCAGAAAACAGAGGAAAAACAGACAGTAAATGCTATAAATGCTTTTAGGCGGCTAGCACACTTGAGTGTGTTAGCCTACAGGTAAAATTAAGCAACAACTAACTTTTTAAAAGTGCAAAACAGTTAATCAACACAAAAACAGTTTAAATAGAATGCAGAGCTGTATAAACAGGCTAAAATGCAGTCGCTAAGCAGTAAATAATCAAAAACAGAAAAATACTTAAATCAGTTATAGCAAATACAGTTATAACAAATGCTCTGAAATATACTGTATATTTCCAAAATGTTTGAGAAGGACAGTCAGAACACAAGAAGGTTCAGGCGAAAGAGAAAAAAAAAGTTTTGTTTTACTTTTTGAAAGGGAAAAAGGAGGAACAGAAGGCCTTATCAAATGTTCTCTCTGTATTAAGCAGAATGAGCTAATGACACTAGACTGGGAGGTGCGTCACAGTAGGGGAAGGGCAACTGCAAAGCCACCAAGTATAACAGCAAGACACCAACAGGGAGGGAGGGTGGGACAAAATAGCCTACAAGACAGCAAGCACTACAGAGACAAATGAAAGTTTTTAAACAGATAAGGATTTGTGAAGATACTGAATAGACAAAGTGCTTTATATATATTAAATTGTAAAACAGTAATCTGTAAAAATAATCAAAAAAATCAAGATGATACTTATATTTTGTAGCTCAGCTGCAGTCACAACTTCTCTAGTCTGCACTGTGTGCAAAAGACAGAAACTTTTTTTTTTTTTTTTTTTTACAAGAACACAAAAGAACCAGCCCCACTAGCCAAGAGATAATTACACAGAGGAGATGTTTCAGTTTACACAATAGCCTACCAGACAGCAAGCACTAGAGACAAATGAAAGTTTTTAAACAGATAAGGATTTGTGAAGATACTGAATAGACAAAGTGCTTTATATATATTAAATTGTAAAAACAGTAATCTGTAAAAATAATCAAAAAAATCAAGATGATACTTATATTTTGTAGCTCAGCTGCAGTCACAACTTCTCTAGTTAACTATACTAAATTTAATTTAATGCAATTTTCCTTGTACCAGTTGTTAATATGGTGTTAGAGCAGTTCTTAGTCAGTGAAAGACTGAATAACACCACACAATTTACAGTCTTATGCAAACTTAAATAACCACAGGCCAAGAGTGTCAGCCTGAAAGACTGTGAAATAGATACAATAAAGGAGATGGCACAACAATACGTCATGTGATATATCACTTGTAACTTTTTTTTTTGCTTTAAGAAGTAGCACCTAAAACTATAACCACGCAAGTTCTGACAGACAACCAGTTAGCTATCCAATGCACCACATAAGGATTTATGTTCAAATCTACAAGCAGAAATGTAGAGCTACAAAACAATCAGGTAATTACAGACTATGAACATACAACTGTACATTTGAAAGTATTGACTCTGAAACAGAATTTTTTCCTGCTGCTGTTAAATCATTTCACTTGCAGCTATATAATTCAAAAAAAAAATAAAATAATATATATATATATATATATATATATATATATATATATATATATATATATATACTAACTGAGATTGTTGCTTAATTTCTATTGCATACATATATGCACATTTGTCTGACTGTGTAGTCAATAGTTCTGTTTTACATTCTAAAGTGATTTGAACAAAACAATGTAGCTCATTTAAAATTACATGAAATTTTAACGCACAGTAGCATCCCTCTCAAGATATTGTATGTTTCCAGCAACGTTATCACACTATACACCATGTTATGTTACCAACAAATTAATTAATGCAGTGATACACACATTCAATGTACTCAGATTTGTAGATGATGTTGATCAGTCATTGCAGAATACTTTAATTTATAATCTGACAAAGACAAACGTTTGAGTTTTCCTTATCACTTTTCAGATGTGCCTGTGACTATAGACTTTATCATAAAGTTGTCACAACAGAAACCAGGTGATTGCTCTGTAATGCATTTCATTTTTTCAACAGACAATTTGTTCACTTTAGTCCCTTTATAATTTTTCTATGCCAGTCTTTCGCTGGCATGGTCTTTAAAACCAACAATTACCCTTCACAGTACAAAATATTTTAACAAATGTTGGGCAGTTTTCATTTGCTTCTTGTTGCAATTTACCAACTCTTCTATTATCTATGATGTATCAGTTACTTTCCATAATGCATTCTACTTATGTTCATTTTTCCTCACGTTTTATCATGTGGTTGTATTCGGACATACGATACAAGGGGAAATGGAAATCCAGACATTGTAAGATGGAAAACTATGATGAAATTATACTATCCGGACCATGACAATGTCAATAAAAAGGATCTTACAAAGGCATATTAGGGAAAGAATTGTGTTCTTAGAATGTTCTGGTGAAATGATTAGACGTTTTGCATTTTCAATACTTCTCCAGTTTGTGGCCAAGAAAGCCAACTGCTGTATCTTAAACAGATCAATTTATTAATATGCAAGCATTACATTAGAATAAAAGCAGAATCACAGGTGTACGTTGATATTTTCAATGCTAATTGTTTTTCATAAATTTAAATATTTTAAGAACTATCGACATCCTGACAGTTCAATGTTATCTATAGACATTGATAAATATCATGTTGTTGTAATATTGTCAAATAGTGCCTTCCTATAGGCATAAAGCCATGCAGCAGTATTTTTATTATGTATGTATGTATGCATGTATGTATGTAGTTATTTATTTATTTATTTGTTTATTTATTTATTTTCTCTATATACTCAGAACGTAATCGTGATACAAAAGAAAATATGGAAAGCAGAATAATGCATATTTGGCAAACTTATGACAAAATACTGATGATATTTAATTTGTCAGTGTCGTAGCTGCAAACGAATACACTGTATGATTGATATCAAGGCCTTGTGGATGTCACTGTAAAATTATAAATTATAAATGTCACTTTTTCCTGCATTGCGCATTTTCCGCTTCTATACAAGCCTACTTTTCTAAGAATATTTCAAATGACCTACTTTGCTGTGATCGTGAAGTTCAAAAATTGCTGTGCCAAATATGTTAAATATTTTCATATGCAAGAGTTTTTACTTGGAACTTTGTGAGTTGTGCAGACTTGCCTATAAACGTTGCCCTTTGATTTGTTCTCCTCAGTAAGGAAGACAAATGATGTTTTGAAATCCTATTTGAGACATCCTTTTCAAACCTTCCGGTGAACTACATTTCAATCATGATTTTAGAAAAAATAATGGTGACGCAAATTCTGAAAACGACTGAACAGTGTGTGTGTGTGTGTTAAAAAAGTTTACAGATAACTGTCACATCACTATATAGCTCTATAGTATACACAAAAATAAGGACCAGTCCCCACACGTAGTAAGCAAAGCGTGCCTCTGTATAACCCAGTCATTCCATTACTTTATTTTACATTTGTTTACCGGGATGGTCCAACTGGGCTAGTGGCCCGTTTTCAGCGAAGGCCCGGGGAGAAAAGCTCCATACGGTGTAATATATACAATGAGAAGACATGTATATGTAAAGCATAAAGAATTTCAGTCATATGTATACCATCATAACAGTGGTTCTGTAACTTCTGCCCTCCCAAGTTTTGATTTACCAACTAAAGACAGGACTCAACAGAAGTCAAGAATATCACCTCAGTACTAAGACAATTGCACAAATAAAAAGTAGTCTAATCTTTATGATCATATATATTTTAACACGCTACACCCACTAACCGCAAATGCAGGCTGGTACGCACTAATTAGTGATAGAGTTTGGCCGATCGCCCCACCCCTCCCCCCACACACACACATCCACACTTTGTGCCCAGGGCAGTTGCCCCCTTCTCCCCACCCTAGTTATGTTACTTGGAGAAGCTTGGACTAGTTCTCAACAGCTATACCTAGGGCAGCAATAGGAAAAAATTGCAAAGGAAATGGAAAAAGTGTTTTCACACAGTGCTTTGCAACATGGATAAAAAAGCATGATTTTATTATGCAGGAATTCTATATTGTAAAGTAGTAGAATTTCATGTTGTATAATGATAAAAATCTTTTATAAAATTATAAAAACAGCTTTCATCACTTATTTTATGCTAGGGGTAGCTCAGTGTAATGGTGTAGCCAGAGATGCTATTTGCGTGTGTGTGTGTGTGTGTGTGTGTGTGTGTGTGCGCGCGCGCGCCAGTCACAGAGACGCATTGTATCCAGAAAGGAAAGAAAAAGAGGCCACTAACTTTCAGAAATGGTTTGTATAATGATACTCAAATCCAAATAATTTGGTGTCCTAATGTGTACATTTGGGGTTAGGGTGAGGGTAGTAAGGCTAAGGGTCACATACATCTCAAATGTAGCTCGTTATGAGGAACGTTCCTCGTTTGGGTTCTTAAAAATCTCATGTTCCACCTTGTTCTTCATTGAAAGGGTCTGTCATTCATTCATTTTTAGGATTTTTTAAACAAATAATTATAAAATTATTGAAACGTGATTCATTAAAATAACTGTTTATACTTGCAAAGCAATGGTTAATGAATATGCTGTTAACTTTCTAATTGAAGTTCTTAGTGTTTAGTAAAAGTTGCATATTGTGTCTATTTGCTCCACATTGTGATATGCAGTTTTTCAGATTTGTAGATGGAAGGTCTGAGAGCTACGGGGGAGGATTTTCAGCAACATTTTGGAATACTGAGGACAATGTGTCCCCATTGTAGTCTCTACAGCAACATAAATCTGTGAATAACTTGGTTAGACAGAGGACTTTCCAGCTGAAAACAATTTTTTGTATAATACTGGTGGCGCGGTGCTTGTAAAACAGCGCATCTGTTTAGGGGCAGCATATTTAAAGAGGAATACATTTTTTAGATGTCGTATGGGGTGCATGCCTCCCAAATGTACCTCATTACGAGGAAGGTTTCTCATAAGTCCTGAAAACTCCGTATTCCACATTGTTCAACACTGAAAACAGCCATCACATATTCAGGGTTAAGGTTTGTTTTTACTAATATCCATGGTAAATTATACTGAATAATATTAATTCATCAAAATAAGTTTTAATAAGTATAAAATAATACATTTTAACCATTATGTCAGCTGCCTACTTAAATTGTTACCATGTCCATAGTAGGTATTCCAGTTTTGCCCTTTTATTGTTCACGTTATGAGAGACGGTGCTCCACATTTTTGAGATGGAAAGTTAACAATTATAGTAGGGTAGGTCAACGATATAAGATTGTGACTACACCTTAGAATTCCTTAACAACAATTCTGCCTCAGCTGTATACAAATACTTTAAACTGCAGACTATTAAAACAATCTGCACTAAAAGAAATATTCCCTAAGTGACTAGAAACAAGAAATAAATTAAAATGTTGCCAGTGTGCCAATATTTCTGAAGTAATTAAAATGTTGGAATTCTGGTTTTCCTTTACCAGATGACTCGAAATCCCACTGCTTACTGGAATGTGGAAATAATATTTTTTCCTGGACTGAGAATTTGCCGCTGTGGTTGTTAGTGTGTCTACAAATAATGAAAAAAGTACAGAACGTCTGGTGACATAATCAAAAAAACAATTTCAACGGCATTCCAAAATTTACTAGTAAACATGTGTACTGAAATGTTCCTGCATTATCCGGTTGGAAACGAAAATCTGCGCAAGGCGCATTAAACATTTGAATCATAATCTATCACTTCTTTAAACGGTATCTATTTTGATGCATAAAAGTCCACAGTGTATTACAAATCTGCACATTCTCATGAAATGTACTTCTAAGCAAATCAGGCTTAATTTTGGCCATTTCCCTTACAGGATGTTTATACTGTATTTTAATTACAAGATTGGTCAGTTACACTGGTTGCTTTTCATACCACTTTCACTGAGCTCCTTTGGAAAGAAGTAAGCCATTAATTAAAATCAGGACTCTTGTGTACAATTTAAACAAACAAACAACAACAAAAAAAAAAACGAATCAGAGTCTGAGAATTATATTCACGATTGTTGTGTAATTTTGGGTCATTACCTTAATTTCACTATATCAACAGAAATGCACCTTGTGGTGTAGGAGTGGTCTGCTATAAAGTATTTGATTCCATGAAAATCGTATGTTTTTCCATTATTCAAAACAGCCCAGATTCGGGTTTACCTGTTTTCCCAGAAAATGGAAAACTGTGTCGCTGATTAAAATACAGTACTCCTGGAGAAATACTGAAAGGGGAATTATTGATTTTGGATTTTCAGAAGTCTCATATAAGGAAATATATGAACCATAAATGTAAATATCAATAAATCGGAGTATTTATGCCGGATTCGGGTACAATCACTAACTTTAAAAGCGCATCCACACTTCCTACAATAGTTTATTTCAGAGTTTATTTCAGTATTTCTTGCAGTGGGTTGCACTTTGCACCTTGCATGTGTATATATATATATATATATATATATATATATATATATATATATATATATATATATATATATTTACTTTTTGCCTTGTTCTTGCGTGTGCGTCGTTTGTCTTGTTCTTAACAGTTGTATGTATGTCGTTTATGTAATTCATATTTGGGGAATCACTGAACCCGGAATAAAATTTCTTGTATGTTTGCATACTTGGCCAATAAATGTGGTTCTGATTCTGAATAGCTGAGAAAAAAGCCGTAAAAAGATAATTCCAGAAGTATCAAGAGGCGCAAATAAGCAATTGCTAAGTTTGTTGTTGATCCTGGAAACCATGTAAGAGTCACCTCTACCCCCCAACACACACACACAACAACGAGAGTCTTGGTACAGAACTGGTATAGTTTCAGGGGCAGTCATCAGAGAACAAGAGTGTATGTAGCTAGGAATACTCTTTGTAGTCTGCCGAGTACATTTTTTTCTGAGCATCACATCAACATGGATTTTTTTTTCAGTTCAGATTATGTCTACAATTGTCTAAATGAATACCTTTAACAACAGGTGCAATATTGCTAACCTAAAATAATATATTTAATAGTTTGAAATGTTCTTGCTACACCCCTGTCAGAGATGACCCTTGAAATGGTAAGGCTGTTTCAGACTGATTTCGAGGTTACGTCCCAACTGAAGGCGGACAGTTCTGTGGTTAGTTATAAGCTTGAGCTTGAAAGCACCTGCTACTGATGTTTTGGGATAAAATGACGGTGCCTCTAAGGACAAAATGCTATCAGCAAATCGTGATCCTGCTCAAATTATATCGTCTCCAGCAATATTTCCTTCGGCACATCACTTAATAAATTCATTTGCGTTTATTTCACATTATCTTCCTGGTACATTTTCGCAACCATTTGTGCAGCAGCTGAGGTTACCTGTGCATCACAAAGCTACATTGCTATAGAGTGTACTTATGTACAAAACTCAAATAATGATCTTTTTGTAACATTTATTGCCATTGTATTTAGAATGACACCAAATACTGAAATTAAGCAGGGTAGTCACGTGTTCTTTATTTATTTTCACCCGAACTGTAAAATAAATTTGTAATGACTACAGCAGCAGATGAGTAAATGCCTACTCTTGGCATGCTGTTATTATTATACCGTGCCTAAAAAGTTCAAATCAAAGATTGCATACTGTTTATCTGACGTACTTTTGCAATATACATACCTACTATCTACTACGGTAATATGCTGGAAGATATGCAACATCATATGCTGGAACACAGATGCTAGAATTAACCTATACTTAGAAAGTTCAAATATGGTAAATACTCTTTATGTGAAATGTCACTGTATTGTGATGTACATGCACATTACACCTACTATGGTTTAACTCGACGTAGTCTGTTTTTTGTGATCACACACTGCTTTGCTAATGTCTGTTTTGATTTTCTGGAGATTTTTATCTGTGGAACTCCGCTGAAAAGAGACAAATATGCGGAGTCTCATTATCCCGGTAAACAAACGGAAATACATACAAACATACATGTATACATAAATGAAGAAATTATGGTGAACGTTTAGCAGCTGAAGTAGAAAGTTTGCCTTAATGTATTTATGTATGTTTATAATGATCCCTTTGCCCCATCGTTGCTTTGCTTCAGCTGTTTAAGGAAAAAAAAAACGAAATGTTAAACTATCAGGGTATTATCTTGGTTGAATTGTATTAACCTAGATAACTTTTTGGACAGATAGTTGATAAACTTGTTATGTTTTTAGTTTACAATTTGTAAACTCTCTTAAGGCGTGTACAAAACAAAAAATAGTATGCCTGCATTTCACCCTTATTAACTATGTAAGTCTTAAAAAATTGTGCAGGAATTGTAATTAATGTCTTGCAGAAGAAGTGATGGTGTGCTATTGGAAGACCGATGGGTAGGTGGTGTCACAGGTTGGGGGACTGAAACCAAAGCACTTCCTAGGTAAGACAGGTAGAAAGGCCAGCCTCCCTCATGAACATGCACCTTGCTGTAGAGTAATTTGAGCTGTGAGGCACCATGATTTGCTACAAATGAAAGGAGGTGTTCACAGCAGACACAACAGGCTTCGGATGTCATAGCTAGCAGAGGACTCCAACCGAAAAAAGGTAACGTTGTCCTTGAACAACAGGAGACGACTCACTGACGGGAGGACAGTATTATTCGGAGTGAAAATACAGAGCAGAATTCTCTCCCCAGTTATTTATATATGTCTTTTTCTGATCTCTCGCAATTTCTCGGTTTCTAATTACCTGCATCCTGTGCCCTCACCTGACACTGGCTTTATTCCATCCACCTCCTGTCAGTTCTCCGCAGTCTGAGGACAACGACAGTCACCAGGACAGCAGTAATCCTCTGCTCTCCCATTCCTCCCTGAAGGAGCACTGTAAACAGGGAAGGAGCTCAGTCTTTGGTTTGAAGTATGTCTAAAGGGACTTCGGACTCATTTGACGAAGCGGACTGCGTCTGTTCTGTTGGGATGAAGTTAACTTGGGATATCAATGACCCCAAACTGCCACAGGTAAGTATGACACATTCGACAAAAATGTACGTTTCTGCTTGTATTATTGGGAGTAAATATGAAGCAATCAGAATTAACCTTATAACTACAGTATGGATGACTATTCACCTAGATTTGGGTTATATCATGTATACTCAAAGATAACTAAAAAGCACTGGCTACCTGGATGTCCACACTCCCTTTCCGAAAAAAAATCGAAATCAGCATCTAAAGGAGAGTGCTTAATTTTATTTTTTTCATTAGTTTCTCTTCTAACACTGACGTTATGTTTCTTTTATACATGCCACGACTATAGCATCAACAAGAATAATAACAGAGCATCTTAATATAAAGGTGCCATGTTTGCAGTCTAGTTGCAACTTTTCAGCTGTGTGGATTTCTATGTTTTGGCAACAGAATTAATCTAAGTGTTCCCATTTTGCTTTGCCCACTGAGCAGTGAATACCGAATTTCACTGCACTTCAGTTATTTAGAAGGAGTTACATTTCCATGTTTAATAGACTGTCTTGTCCTGTTCCATCCTCATCCATACCAGTATCATTTGCGTTACTACAGACACCTTGATAACAGTTACACTACTGGATTGCTGATGTCAAATACAAATCAAAGCTCCAATATATGCTGGCTGCTGGCATAAACAGAATTTTGTAAATATTTTCACATAATTTACCTGTCATAGCGTGAGGGAGGGTGGCCGTCTTGTTCTAGTGTTAACTACATACTTGTCAAGTGTATCTCATTACGGGGAACAGTCCTCATTTGGGGTCTTAAAACATTCATGTTCCTCGTAGTTCGACACCATCAGAGTTATATTTTTTAAACTGATGCCCATGGTAATTTATTAAAAAAAAACTATTATATGATTAAAACTATTACATTTCAACCATCATATGAGCTACCTAGATGAAGTTGTTAGTAAGCCGTTTGTGAGTGTTCCACATTTTGCCCATTTGTTCTACATTTTTGGAGATGGAAGGCTGACGGATATGGTTAACTTATGAATTTATTTTCTCTGAACCATAGTTTGACGTTTATTTCCCATCCTGTGCCATGCTACACCACAAATCTGATCAGAGATGATTTCAGAGGAAGCGCACTTCATTGCCTTCATATGTTTCATACTTAAATAATTGCAGTCATACAGTATTTGTGATGTTGCGGAGTATGAAACACGATTCCTTTTAATAAAACTTAAAAAAAAGTTTTCCCAAATGAGTAGCAACATCTTCACACTGACGTATTTTAGAATAAATAACAATACCAGCCACATTACAGTTATATGTGGTAGATGTTTATTTTTTAAATACCTTTCAAGTAGAAATTCAATAAAAAGATGCCATGGAAAGTTTTAAAACGTCTTCCAATGCTAACGCTTAGAAGTGATAACTGTGAGCAACAGACAAGGATGGCAATAACACAAAAATCATAACGTGTGCGGTGAAAAAAACGAAGCATCAGCTTAACTTTTCGCTTATCTGTTGTATTTCAGAGAATCCCTATTTTTTTTAAATGCGTACATTGTACGGTAAAATATAATTATATCTGCTTAGTAATACTTGCTAAGCCCAACGTGTCTTCCTGTTAAAACATGCAGAGACTATTTCAGCGCAATCATTTGGTTCCTGTTGCTAACAGGGAATTGATGTCAGAGGTGTGCTACATTAGAGGCAGACAACTTATGTATGAGGTGAGTGTGCAACTATGCTGAACAGTGATGGGTAGGATGACAATACAGTAAAGGGGTAATAAAAGACTGGACACGTTGCATGTTTGGAGTACAGACAATTGCAGATCAGTGGAACAATGGATTAAAATGGGACTATTAGTAATGGTGGGGGAGGAAGCGAAAAGGACATTGGAGGTTTCCAAGGAGAGAATTATGATTTGGATGAGAAAGGTAGCTCTAGGGGAGAATTATGAGGCCTGGTTATTATAAGAAGGAAATAAATGGTATGTTATAAATATTACTACCTCTGGGACAGTGTGTGTGTGTGTGTGTGTGGGGGGGGGGGGGTATCGGGTAAGTAAGTTAATAAGAGGAGAAATATGGATTAACAAAGCTTAAACAACGAGAAAGAAGGCGGGGCACGACTTTCAACCTAGTTTCGCTTTAGCCAAGCATTCAATAATTTGTAAATCAAATTATTTCTGGATTTATGTAAAGTATAACGAGGTTATAGTTTATAGAATGCTCTATCTCTCTCTCGCTATATATATATATATATATATATATATATATATATATATATATATTTATTTTAGAAAGATTTCTGGAAATTATATCTATGATTACCGGATGATGTAGTTGTTTAACTTGAGAACATGAGTGTTTTGCAGTTTATTTAATTCGTCGTATAGCTATTGTTCAAATACAAATAAAATATATTGAAAAAAAAACAATCAGATGATCTGTTTCAAGGCAAACATTTAGTTTCAGTTGCTAACAGGAGATCGATGTAATAAGTATACACTTCACAAGTCAATTAACAACACAAGTTATTCTAGGTTGAACCTTTTCCTGCCACTTATCATCTCTTTGGAGACGTGTTGTTGTGATTTCGCAAATTATAGTTATTGTTGGTGTGCTTTGAAATATATGCCAACAAAACTACAGATGATAAAAATGCAAACAATTCCCGATTCCCTTTTTCATTAAAGCTGGGGTTTCCACCTGTATTTTTTACCCAAATACCTTAAGCACAGAAAAATGTAACCACAGAACCAATGCCTAATATAACTCACTATACTTAGTTAACAGTAAGGCATATTCGTTTTAATATGTTCGTTGTTTTTAGCTCAATTTATGGGAACAATCAGCATCTTCATAGTTCGTGTGCTAAAATGTTTTTCCATCGAAAGTGCCCCGGCAAAACATCTACTGCTTTGAAGTTAAAACTTAGCTGGTATTTCTGTCAGACTTTAAGGAAGTGTAACAAACAACAAACTAAGCCATTTAAATTTACTTTCAGATAGGCTATTAAAACGAATAAATAAATAATTGGACAAGTAACCAACTGGAAACGTGGTAAGAAAGTTTAGGGGGTTACTTACAGAAGTAATTATTTATTAAAGTATATTCGGTATGTGAGTTGCTATATTTTGAGATGTGATCACGTGTATTAAAACAATAACTTTAATAATTCTAACAGTCAAACTGTTTAGGGAAAAAAAACATATGAAATAATGTCAAGCAAATTCTCAGTTTAGTACCATCGTGTTTAATTTCACAGCACGTCTGGCGCATCACATCGGGCACCTTCTTTCACGTGTGTGTTTATGTGCACCCCCCCCCCCCCCCCAGTACAGCACTACACAGTTATTCGTATTTGCTTCTTTTCAACCCGTCAGAAATATTCTTGTGTTAGTACTTTATCCCCAATGAAGTTTAATTGAGCAGAATTAACCGGGATAGAAAAGATCCACAAAAGGTACAAAAATTAAATAGAAATAAGTGACAAAACATTTTAGTAAAACTAAAAAAGTAAATCCCAGAAATTAGAGAAAAGCTAATGCACAATAACAGTTATGAGAAAACAGCAAATCATATATGCACACAACACTGCACATAGAAACAGAGAGTACACAGACATTCAAAGAGTGCAATACAACATTCCATATGAAAAGAATGAATACCAGGAATTACAGATAGGTTGAACAGAAGCAGAGATGTGAAAACTGCATTAAGTGCCTATAAATATTTATAAAGAATATATCATTAACAGTCAGAAGTACTAACATAGACATGTATTTTATTTCATTTGCCAAGAGTGGGATATTATAATGTGCAGAACTTGGCATATTCATCAGTAGACTATGGTAAAAAAAGAAGGCTAACAGGTCCACAGGGTTACTACCTGACACTGTCTGTGCAGGACAGTCCATGTTTGGGAAGTTGTGTACAATAGTTACTTAAAATGCTTATGTTTATGTCTTTATCACTAGCTATATGAGCTCTGCCATATAAAGATATTCTGTTCCAAAAATTATATATATGCACACACAAATACACACACACACACACACACACACACACACACACACACACACACACAACTCTGAACTGCTATCATATAGGTTCTGTGATTTTTGACCTTACACATTGCCTTATTCCTCTTAAGATTTATCAATTTGCTTTCGAGTTTCCTCAAACCTAGACTTGCTGAAGGGTATATGCATTATTAAATAACTGATATGAGTCCATACAATGATACAAACAATTAAAGGTATGCAAGACTGTGCCTTTATTTTGGAAAAAGTCAAATATGGTCCTTTTCACTGGTTGTAGACATGATTTAATCTGTAATGTCATATTTCTATAAAAATGTCCCAGTTCAGCTCTGTAAGTACTTGACCTAAATATGGTCTTTAATGCTTCTACAGACATATAGTAAAACAATAACTGCTGCATTTATCCTGAATTGTTACTGTGTGAGTGAGAGAGAGAGAGTGAGAGAGAGTGTGTGAGTGTGTGTGTGTGTGTGTGTGTGT